>NC_088979.1:57710198-57913766 GCF_963932015.1 Anas acuta
TGACCATCCCATGCCCATCATAGGACATGGGATATCTGAGCTGTCATGGGAGGGTGCCCGATTGATTCAGGAACAGTTGATTGCCAATCAAGTCCATTTATTCTTTATAACTAACAGCTCCTTCCCATAGTGTATCTTTATGCACTTATTAGTCTTTTCTGCTGCAGCAAAAACTAGTAGCTGCCTATAAAAAAACTAGTAGCTAGGTCTATAAGACCTACTTACTTTGGCCATAGTTGGGCCTTTTGGCCTGTTTTATTCTTGGTCTAAAGTTATAGCTGTTTACAGTGGAAGCAGTGGTGAATATTCCACTTTTTTTTCTTTTTTTTTTTTTTCATTATTAATTTCTTTATTTTCTGCCTGTATCTGCATGAAAACTTCTCCAGTATGTCAAAAATGTTATTTATGAATGGATAGGAAAAAAGGGATTTCTCAAATCTGGTACCCCAGTGAACTAGCAGGGGTCAGCTGAGTTTTCTGAGAGTATTCAAGGAAGCAGAATTATGATTCATTTCTTAGCTTTATGTGAACAAAACCAGAAGAAATATCCTTAAAGTGATCAAAGTGAATCTACTTGGTGTTTAATAAATGTGAACCTTAGGCTTTTTGAATCTCATTGGTCTTAGACTGTTTTTTCATAAACAAAATCCAAGACATGTTGAATTGATTCACTCCAAACTTGCCATTTCATAAGGAGCAGCACTGTCATTATTATTTGGCTTTGGTTTTGCAGAATGTTTTTAAGGGAAAAAAAAATAATAAAATGTTTTGCCAACATTAAAGCATACTTGAAACAATTGTTTAGGTCAAATTCACTTCAGAGGCATAAATAGAAGAATGACAGGTCAGCATGCTTGTACTCAGCAGAAGAGATGAAGTGCTGCTTTCTCATCTGGAACAGTAAATATTTCCCAGATTATTTACTGTTGTGAAAATATTTACTAGATTTAAAACAATGTTTTAAGGGAGAGCAGAGTTAACAGACAATGTCTAGAGAAATTGAGGATAACAGTGAATATACTGCTACAGATATTTAGGAGTGTTCTTGAAGGTTAACTATGTTCATTCTTTTATTTTTCTCTGTATTTCTCTATATAGACAGACAAAACTTAATTTTGATAGATTCAAAATTCTGTTACAATTTGGTAAATGCCAAAAATTACAAATGCAGAAGTTAATGCAAAGGTTAGGAAAACCAACATAAATCAATTAATCATTTATTTTTTGTTTTCATTCACCATAAGATTAAAAACAAAACAAAACAAACAAACAAAAAAAAAACAACAAAGAAAAACAAAACAAAACAAACAGTACTTGTATAAGTTTCTTAACTACTAATTCTGACAAATAGAGCTTGAAGATTAATACATTTAAATGGAAAAATTAAATATTTGATGACATTGACTTGTATGACAGAACATCATATGTACATATAGTGATAGTGGGCCTTAATAGTTGTAGTACTCTACTTCCAGTAGAGTACTGGAAGTCCATATGGCCTCCCTACAATTTGTCTGCCAAATTTCTTTCTAGTTAGACAGTTTTCATTCTCTCATCCCTGTAATTGTTTACTTTAGTGCAAGGAAAGCTTGTACAACAAAAGTACTAATCCTGACCCTAGTTACTTTAGTTACAGGTCATTTTCCTAGTACAGGGTGAAGCCAGAACTCATGCTGTATTTCTAAGAAAATTAATTTTAAACAATTTTCCATTGAATTGATGAGAAAATGTATGACTTGGAGTTTGATAAGTTGTACTTGGTTTCATCTAAAACAAAAGCTGACAAAAAACAAAAACAAAAACAAAAACAAAAACAAAAACAAAAACAAAAACCTCCAGGGATGAAAAGGTTCATGAGCCAAAAAAAAAATAAACTAATAAAGTAAATAAGATCTTCTGGCATTGTATTAAACCCTGCTAAGTATCAAGCAGCTCTAACACTCCCAGCAACTTGCAAATGCCTAAAAAGACTCCGATCTCATTTAGTGGAAAAAAAAAAAAATCACTCCACAGCTGATGTTTATTACCTTAGAGACAATATTAACAGTTGGACTAGAATAAACTCCTCAATATAAGCAGTATAATTGTTATTGTATCTAAGTGTAATAGTGTGAGCAGTCCAAATATGGAGCAAACGACCTGACAACTCCTACCTACTGAGCAATACTGCCCATCGCCACTTCACCAATAGCAGGCCAAGGGACCAGAAAATTCTCATTCTGTATACAGTGCCCTTGGGAAACTGTATGCAGAAAGTTTTAATAAAACACAGTTTTATTAATTTACTGGTGGCAGTGAGAGAACAGTTGTCAAGGTGCCTGGAAGCAGACCAGCAGACAGTTGACTTAATTATGCCAGACAACAAAGCCACCATTTTAAAGCTGTGAAAGATGGTAATTTTTCACACTTCACCTTCCTCCAATTTTTTTTCCTGATAGCCAGACTTAAGCAATTCAAGTTATTCAAAAATATTAAATATTAAATATAGAAATTATCATTGAGCCTCTTCCGAGTGAAAAACAATATAAATCCAGTTGTTGATTCCCTCTAGGGCAGAGACACCTTGCAGAAAGATCTTGAGAGACAAGAGAGTTGGGCAATCAACAACCACATTCAGTTTAACAAGAGCAAGTGCCAGATACTGCACTTGGGAAGGGGCAACCCTGTCTCTGTGTACAGACTGGGGGACAAGAGTCTGGAGAACAGCCCTACAGAAAGGAATCTGGAGGCTTTGGTCAATGACATATTAAATATGAGTCAACAGTATGGCCTGGTCAAAGAGGCCAACCATGCCCTGGGATACATCAGGCACAACCCTGCTACCATGTTGAGGGAAGGGATTGTCCTGCTCTACTCTGCTCTGGTGCAGCCTCACCTTGAGTTCTGGGTACAGTTTTGGGTACTACAATGTAAGAAGGACGTAAAAGGAGGGCAACTAAAATGATAAAGGATCTAGAGGGGAAGACATATGAGGAGTGGTTGAAGTCATTTGGAATGTTCAGCCTGGAGAAGAATAGGCTGAGGAGAGACCTCATCGTGGCCTAAGTTTCCTCATGAAGGTGAGTGGAGGGGTAGGCACTGATCTCTTTGGTGACCAGCAATTCCCATCTGCAGGCAGGTGTTCAGCCAATTCCAGGTAAAGCAGGGCTCATCACGCATAACAGTTTCTTGGGAAGACATATGACATCACTCCAAATGTTCCTCTTCATTTCCTTTCTTTATCTCATCTTTTATTGCTGAGCACAACATCATGTTATAGAATATTTAGTTGGTCAGTTTGGGCCAGCTGTCCTCGCCACATCCCATCCAAACTTCTTGTGCACTCCCAGCCTTCATGATGACAAGGCTTTAATGCTCACATTAATGTCATCAAAAAAGATATGAGGGTTAAGTGGGAGAGTTTCACCAAGTAACTATTGTTTTGATTTTTTTTTTTCGCTTTGTTTTGTTTTCTGAAGCATCTTACACTGTTACATACTTACAAAGGAAAATGGTTCAGACTTGAAATTTCAGGTCACTATTGAGAAAGTAAACCTGTCGAGGTTAAATAGTTAGATGTGAATTTTTAACTGAACATGCCTGTGGATGTTATACCAGGTAATTGTAGGATAGCACAAATTAAGAAATAAAATTCATAAATTGCTATTGGATGGGTATGAAGAAAATTAATAAACTTTTAATAATTTAATCTGTGATATAAAGATAAATATATATCTTTATATAGAAATATCTTTATAGAAATAAAGGCTAATATGTATACCTAATGATGCTTCTACAGATTTCTAGAAGAGGAAGGATAGAAAAAGAAGGGAAAGCTGTTTATGTGAATACAAGAAAAGTGAGCTACATTTGGTATATGGCTTGAAATTCCTGGAAAGCTGCAGGTGGCCATGAAATCTGTATGTTAAGACGTCTGTTAATATATGTCAGGATTTTTGCTTGAGGGAATAAAAGGGGTGGAAAAGAAAACAACAAACTGAAGAAACACTGTGAGTAATGATAAATTGTAAATAATCAAAATTATAACTCAAAAATGTCCTTCCTGCTTGTGCAGACTTGCCTTGTTTTAACCATGTTTTTAATCAGTAATATATGTGCTTTTTGAGTTCACTGTTTTATTTTTTGTTTGTTTGTTTTGTTTTGTTTCTTTTTATTTCTAATGTTTTAATTATTTTATTTTTTAATTATTTTATTTTATTTTACTGGATGCCTATGCCGCAACAGAAATAGATTTTCTTTATTTATTCCTCTCCACATGATTTTACCAAGAAGAAAATTTTTCAGTCAGTCATTTGTAGTTTCATGACCTCCTCCAAATTATTACAATGTAATTCTGGAATCCTGCTGTAGCATGGGGCATGTAACATGTATCAGACAGTACTTCTCTCTCTGTGGTGGAACTCTTTCCCACACCAAGTTCCAGTACAGAGATTAAACACCTGCATTTGTTTAACTGTATTCTGAGGACCTAGAGAGGTTTTACACGTTTCATAAAACTGTTGCTGTCTGTCTGCACAGGAAGAAAGTTCACATCTGACATCTGTGATCCAGAAATTATACTGCATCATTTAGAGTGTCATTCTTGTTATTAAAACATGCCATAGTTAGTTGTTTAACATTCTGTATCTCCTGTTGTTTTCATTCAATACCTGAAAATAAGGACATTAGCATTGACAGTATCTGCTATCACAGAATCACAGAATGGTTACGGTTAGAAGAGGGCTCTAGAGGTTATCTGATCCAACAACCCTGCTCAAGCAGGGACACCTAAAGAAGGTTGTCCAGGACTGTGTCCATGTGTCTTTTGAAGATCCCCAAGGAATGAGACTCCACAACCCCTATGGGCAAGCTGTACAACTTCTCAGTCACATGCACAGTAAGGAAGTGATGTCTAGACAGAACCTCCTGTGTTCCATTTTGCGCTTATCACCTCTTGTCCTGGCACTAGGTACCACTGAAAAGAGCATGGTTCTATTTTCATTTGCATCCTCCCTTCAGGTATTTTCAGGTACATATTCAGGTAATTATTAACCACATTCAGGTACACATTGATAAGATCCCCCTGAGACTCCTCTTCTACAGGCTGAATATTCCCAACTCTCTCAGATACTCCTATTAAGAGAGGTGCTCCTGAACCTTGGTCAAGTTGGTGGCCCTCTTCTGGGGCTTTTTCCAGTATGTCTATGTCTATAGTATGCAGGCATTGGAAATAATAACCATGTTTGTTTTAGCTTTAGAAACATGTTGTCTAGAAGAAGCATATTGCATGTACACAGAAAGCTAAGATTTAAAGATCAGTGGGGAGCACTACTCTCAAACTGGATTTGAACTGGAGACCTCTTAGGACAGGACACATAAACATAGTTTAATCTGCTCTCAAACTTTTTTTTTTCTTTTTTTTTTTTTTTTTTTGTTGGGGGGGGGTGCTGCTGGTCATTGAACATGAAACTGAGCATTCTTTATTTTAAGAAAGTGCTTTCAAACATCTATGTGTTCCCTAATTCTTTTTGAGGCACGGGTGAAAGGAGGTAAACTTGAGCCTGCCTGGTCTATTCTACTCATCAAGAGATGATACAATTTTATTTCATATGCTTCTAAAAATACACTGTAAGTACATTCAGAAAACTAAAAAGATTATTTTTAATTCCAAATAGTTTGGTGTCAGAATATTATATAATTGCATATACATTCTTCATTTATCTAATATCTTGATTTTGTTTCTGTAGAATTTATTGGTAGCATGTCCTGATATTTTTTATGCATTTTAAATTTATTTATTTTTTCAGTAACAGAATAGAAATTTGTGATAGCTGCCAGTTAAACAGCAAAAGGTTTGCTACTGTGTTATTGTAGCTTTTTTTTTTTTTTTCTTGTTTGTTAACTAAGACATTGTTTGTTAACAAGACATATATTTTCTGATAAAGGTAAAATGTTTACAATCAGAGCTGTTAACTGGCAGACCTGAATTAGTAAATCATCATGAGTTTTCCCCATCATGAGTTTTCTTTTTTTCTTTCTGATCCTTGTAGCCTCAGAATATGAATTAAGAGCTCTAGAACTGAACATAGAACACAGATGTTATTAAAAATACACTGGGAGTTCATATTTCATAATATCAATAAGTTATAAAAGGTGAAAAAAGTAAGAAGAAAAATCTTATAACTTTTACTGGTACTGAGGTGTAAAGCAAGATCCAGTATTCTGAAGATAAAGCCTGAAAAACAGTTCTAAAACAGTATTTTCCAAGAGGATTCCCTTAACTGAAGTTCAAGTGGTTCTGCCTGAATCTCCTGTGGGGCCAATGAGACCATACAGATGGACTTGTCATTTATTTTCATTAGCAGTCATTTATATTAATGTTTTTAGAAATAAAATAAAAAAGAACTGTAAGCCAACTCTTACAATCTTTTTGATAGTTTCAGGATATGTTATGTTTTTTTATTAGGCCCAGTTCCTATAGTCATGTGACTACACCAAGCTCCATTTTCATTAAAAATAAATTCTTCTCTACTCCACATTGCTGCTGAGAAAGCATGAAAATATGACTCTTAAAGGCTTAACATGAAAAAGTCAACTACTTCAGTTTTTAATTAATCCTATGATGATCAGCTCATGATTTGTCAATATTTAGGATTGGTAACATTTCCTTATTAAAGACAAAAAAAATAATCTATCAAGTGAGTTTGAGTAGTGAGAAGCATAAGAAAGGGTCTGCAACTAGTTCAATTACTGAGGCTTAGGCCAATGCTGCAGGTTCTTTGCTTGTTCTCCTGCTGATCTGTAACCTAAGCACAATGTTTACCCAGTTCTTGCACCATCCTCCTGATTTTATTCTGACACTTTTTCAGTAGTAAGTTTGTAGACACTTACTGTCACTTAGTTCTGAATGACCGTTCTCTGGCCTTTGCTTTTGCTTTTGTTGTTGTTGTTGTTGTTGTTCTTCTTCTTCTTCTTTTTCTTCTTCTTCTCCTTCTTCCTCTCTTGCTTCTTCTGCTGCTGTTTCTGCTTCTACTTCTTCTTCCTCTGCTGCTTCTTCTTCTGCTTCTTCCTTTCAGAGAGGTTCATGTACTATTTTAAGAATTTACTGAATCTAAAATAGCCTTGCATTATAACAAAAAAAAAAAAAAAAGAAAACCAAACCAAATAACCAAACAAAGCAACACCGACAAACCACACCGAACCAAACCAAAATCAAAATCTACAAAAACAACAACAACAAAACATGTTTATTAATTTCCAATATCAGATTGCCTAAAAGCTTTCATGGTACAGTAAACAATTCTCCTGATGGATTTTCTTTTTTTTTTTACAGCCTACAGTTATTTTTTATTTTATTTAGTTCATTGTTTTGTATTCTAGTTTTCTGTAGCATCTTGTACTTTGTTCAAGATGTATTTTCATTATTAAAATATTAATGGATGATCATCAAACCATTGATTACAATTCTTTGAGTGTGTCTATCCAACCAGTTCCTCCCTATGGAGTTGTCCATCTGTCAAATCCATGTCAATTCAATTTAGAGATGATGATATCATGGGGGAAAGTGTCAAATACTTTGCACTGTTCTAGGTAGATGGTGCCAGTTGCTCTTCCCCTACCAACCAATGCTGTAACCCCACTGTGGAAGGCCACAAAATTTGTCAGGCATGATCTGCCCTTAATGAAGCCATGTTGGCTATTACCAAACACTTCCTTATTTTCAACATGCCTTAGCATAATTTCCAGGAAGATCTGCTCCATTTTGTACTTTTTAGGGGGGAAAGTTAGTTCAATGAAACCATAGTTAATCCAAGTTCCAAATTCTTGAATATAATTTTGTAACTTGCAATTGGTAGCCACTCAACAGTAGAGATAATATCAGAAAATATGGCCCCTAAACAAGGCACATAAATGGATGGCCACAGCTTCCAATGGTGTAAATAATTGGACAATAGTGATTTTTATGATTTGTAAAGGAAACTTCACCCTTCAGGAGTAACAAATGAAGTCCAGGATAAAGTAGATCGTATACGACTGCAGAGTTAATTCTACAAACGTATGTGGACAACTGGATCAAACCCTTTCTGATACAGAGATACTAACATCATAAATGCATAAATCTAGCTCTCAAATTATGCATATGGATCCCACTCTGCTTTGTTAATAGTACAACCAACAAACACAGTGTGATAAATAATGAGGTCTGAAGAAAGAGTCTTACGTTTGTGGTTAAAATCTGTGATCAGCATGATACTTTGATACTCAAAATAAAGACCTTGTTCACTGCTTAAAGTAAATTATTCTGAAGATTATTGTAATGGGAATAACATCTAGGTCAGACATCTATATGTCTGAAATATTTGTTGAAATTTAAAAGATGACATCCATCACAATTTACAGATCTGTACTCTGTAAAACAAGCAATGCAAGAGTCATTATAAAAACAGTGTAATTTGTTGCTTAGGCAAAATGGCACCAAAGGTCCATCCAATCTACAACAGAAAAGGATAATACAGAAAGACTATAAGGTAGAAAATAAAACGGACTAATTAAAAAGAGACAAAAATATTTCTTCATTTAGTTCAGTTCATCTTGATGTCTTTGAAGCTAACAATGTGGTCAGTAATTTGATGAGGGCGACAGAGATGGTGAAGGGCCATGAGGGGAAGACGTATGAGGAGCAGCTGAGGTCACTGGGCCTGCTCAGCCTGGAGAAGAGGAGGCTGAGGGGGGACCTCATCACTGTCTACAACTTCCTCGCAAGGGAGAGTGGAGAGGCAGGTTACCTATTCTCTGTAAACACCAGTGATAGGACCCGCGGGAACGATGTTAAGCTGAGGCAGAGGAAGTTTAGGCTTGACATCAGGAAGAGTTTCTTCACTGAGAGGGTGGTTGCACACTGGAACAGGCTCCCCAGTGAAGTAGTCACTGCACCAAGCCTATCTGAATTTAAAAAGTGATTGGACTGTGCACTTAGTCACATGGTCTAAACTTTAGGGTAGACCTATTTGGTGCCACGAGTTGGACTTGATAATCCTTATAGGTCCCTTCCAACTCGGGATATTCTATGATTCTATAATTCTATGTCAAAAATGTGGTGAAACAATGGACAGTTGCTTGCTTTGTAGCAAAAATATTAATTATATACAAGAGGGGAATAGAAATAAATAGTAGAAAATTGAATTATATTTATTTAGTAGATTGCATTAAACTTACTGCTTAGTGGAACAGCTTTTAGAACTGTAAGATGTTTGCCAAGTCCATAGCAAGATCTTCAGGTGAGAGAACATACATGTAAATTATTATAAGTTCTGACAGCTGACATACTGCTTATCACTTTTTGGTGTAAAAGACTGTTTTAATAAATAAAAATTATTACTTAAAAATGAAAATCACTAACAGGAATTAAATTGGCTGATCATACAACCTTTAATAAAATCTTATATACTATGAGACCCCCTTCCCATGCTACCCTGGTAGCATCTAATTTATCATAATTAACTAGGAGAGTTGCAAATGTCTCCATTATTTGGATAAAGGAGTGTATATAATATCTGGCTTTATCCTCTAGATAACGTCAAAGAAAGCAGACAGGATCCATTCCTGAGTGTAATTATTATGTGGAGAAGCATACTTAGTGTGGGAGCACAGAAATTCAAGTTTGAGCAGAGCAAACTCTTACAGAAAATAATTAAATAAATAAATAAATTCCCAGTCAGGCAATAGGCAAAATCCACTTTTTTTTTTTTTTTTTTTTTTAATATTTATTTTTTAACACACACAAGCAGATTTTGATTTCTGTTGGTGAATGAGTATGTTTCAGACAATAAACACCCAAGAAGGAAGTAATGAGAAATCTCTTAAACACAGCAAGTTGATCATAAGCTTCTGTGGTGTGCAAAGTAATTCTTGGGTAGAAATGAAAGAAAAATATGTAACACGTAATATTTATGTTGGAGGTCTCAATAACTTTATGGCTTCCCATTTGTTAAAGAAAGCTGATTCCTGTTGTAAGTGATACAAGACACTAAAGTATTGGAAAAAAAAAAAGGCATTTATTCAAAAAACATACTGAACTCTTTCACTCCTTTTCTTTCTATAAACACATCTACGCACCCACTGGTTCTGGGATGTATTCCAGCTACAATGAATTCAAAGTGAGGAATATGCACAGTTGGGTAGCTTGTTAGGTGGTTGGTTAAAGATTTAGCAGAGAAGGAAAGAAAAGGAAGCAGAAAAGTCAAAAGAGAGAAAAAGCAAAAGAACCCTCAAAAACAATGGAGGAAATGTTTAAAAGAAGAGCAGAGAATAAACACTTGCTGACAGCAGAAAGGACAAGATGGATTTGAAATAAATAAAAAGGTGAAAACCTACAAAAAAAAAAAAAAAAAAAAGAGATAAAAAAGATGGAACATAATGAATATAGGTGAAAAGTTGTTCATCTGAACCTACTTCTCTCTATTGAAAAAAAAAAAAAGTGAAATTTACTGATTAGAAGGTGAAATAAAGAAGAACCATGTCTAAGTCGAAGTCATGTATAACTAGAGCTAATTGTTCACAGAAAAACTTTATTGGTCTATTTATAGGTATGTCAACATTCATTCAAACCTTGTCATGTGACACATAAGTAATGGTATCATTATGGAAAAAGTGATGCATCTGTTCTGTCAGGATTTTAATTGTTTTACTGCATGTCTCACCTGTGTCGACAGTATGGTAGGTGGAAGCTTTAGAAATCCTTTAGAAGAAGCTAAAAAATTTCTTCATATGATTTTTTTTTTCTTTTCTCCTCAGCTATTTTTGAGTGCTAGTGATAGAAGAGTTAGCTCCTGAGACTATCTGAAACATTCTGGCATCTGATCTAGTGGAAAAAAAAAATAATCATGCAAATAACTTTGTTGTTTATAACATGCAGGTAGTGGAAGTAAGGGCAGATGCTCAACTTCAAGCAGTTCAACTCCTGAATTACAGTTTGAGATTAATCAAAATTTGAAATACAGACAATGATATATTTCACTTAACTGTAACTCAAGTTCAGATGTAATATTTGCCTTATTATACATAAGACACTTCCAATGCCAAAAATCATGCACAAATTTATATCTTTGTAGACAATGCAATAAATATTTCTGTAAATCAACTCTCAGTCTCAGGTGAAAGCTTTTATTAACTTCTTTGATACTGGATCACAGTCAATGTGATCAGCAGTATAACAAAGCTGATTAGGTTTCTCAATAAGAACATGAAAACTATATAAAGTTAAAAACTACCTTATTATAAGAAGATATGGAGCTAACCATTCTGAAAATGTGCATAATTTTCTAACTACAGTGATGTCCATAAAACTAAGCAACCCAAGACAATGCAAGGAGATATCCTGACTTCACTGTTGGTGCTCCTTCTACTAAATCTATTATTTCCATTGGTATTCTTATTCTAGATTGCTACTTTTAGGAATGTTTAAAAGGGAATAATTTGGCAGTCTTCTGGCTGTGATGTGAAAAAGAAGAAATCAGAAAAAAATAACTTCAATCAGAAACAACATCAACAACAACAAATAAAACCAACATCAACAACAACAAATAAAACCAAATCAAACCAAACCACCGCCACCCACAACAACACTTCTGGATGGCAGATTTGTTAAATGAAGAAATTTCAAAGTCATTTCTGCAGGGCAGACATTGTCTGCCTGCTGTACAGATCTTTAGCGTGAAGTCTCATGAACACATGAACAAAACATTTTTTTCCATTTTAGAACCTGTTATCTAGTTGTCATTGCTTTTAAGAACTAGATATGTGAACTTCAAATTTTTTTTGTTTCTGTCTTTGTGGTGTAAATGCCTGAAGTAACCAGGAAAATAAAACTAACATTCACACTTTTAAGGAAAAGGTACAGCATTGAAGAGGCTTTCAGGGTAGTGCATAACTGCATTCCCTAGGCTCCCAACCTTAGATGTTATCGCGCTGGGGAAACTTGGTGTGCTAGCTCTAAGGAACACCACGGAGTGTGGAGTGGAGTGGAGACACCACGGCTAGGCTCTGTAATCAGGTGGGACCTTGATTGTTCTTGTGCACAAAGCTGCACTTTTTGCCACCCTAAGCCAAAGACCTGTCATGTTTTGACAAATGCTGTACCCTAGTGTACTTTTTTGCTCATTATAATATCATTATAATACCAAAACACACCTCCATCCCAAAAGCTACCCACCTCCAAGGTGCGACCACCCCTCACTGAGCATGCGCTCTGAATTTCTCAGAGCCTATTACTTTAAACGGAGACGGGAAAACTTTACACCAATCATAACTAAGATATGCTTGACTAGAGCCACTCAAGCTCCACCTAAAAGATAGAAAATAATATAAATTGGCCCAAGAGGAAGGGGATGTTAGGGAAGATACCATCGTCAGGGGAGATACCATCCCGAGGACATACAACATCCTTAGGACCTCCTGACTCCTGGGATCAGTCGACGGGCTGAGCCTCTCTTCCCCCCCCATTGGGACGCCTTTGGGTGAGATCTGAATATTTGCTTATAAATCTCTATAGAGTCTTTGATCCTTTTAATGCGTTTATTTCTAGGCTGCGCACCTGTAACACCTGTAACACCTGTAACACCTATAACACCTATAAGACCTATAACATCTGTAACACTTATAACATCTATAACATCTGTAACATCTATAACATCTGTAACATCTGTAACATCTGTAACACCTACAACACCTGTATAACATCTGTAATACCTATAACACCTGTGTATTTCATGCATACTGGCTTGCTTTTGCAGATAGTCACTATCACCGGCAATCCAAAAGAACCTGATTATCTGTTGCTGTAATAAACCATACCTGATTGCATTGTGATAGCTCTCATTAATGCAACTAGGGTGAGGGTGGTTATCCGTGATAGTTCAGTGTTCTGAATCTAACCAGACCCCCAGACGGTTAATGCATTTTTGGTGAATGTCTGAACGGACCCCCAGGTGGTTAATATGTTTTTGGTGAATGTCTGAGCGGACCCCCAGGCGGTTATTACGTTTTTGGTGAATGTCTGAACAGACCCCCAGACCGTTAATGCGTTTTTGGCGAATGTCTGAGCAGACCCCCAGGCGGTTAATGTGTTTTTGGTGAATGTCCGACTGGTTCAGTACTCTGAATCCAACCGGGCCCATAACGGTTAATCAGCTACACCCCTTTAACGCGACAGTCTTCTATGAAATATAAGTTACTTTCTTGTGCAGAACAGGGCTGTAAAAATAAATAAATAAATAAATAAAAAGTGTCAAAAATCAAAGCACTTGAAAAAAAAATATCGGTTAAACAATGACTTATTATTATTCTCTTTGCCAGGTTAAAGGATGGACCACATGATCTGAGAAGTCTTTTCCAACTGCAATGATTCTGTGATTCTAAGATTCCATGTACTGCATCAAAAGCATATATGTATGCTGTAGGGCATAGGGGTGTGAACATTAAAACATAGAATAATAATAATAGTTTGGGTTGGAAAGGACCATAAAGATCATCTAGTTCCGTCTCCACCCCATCAGCAGGGACACCTCCCACTAGAACAGGTTGCTCAAAGTCTCATCCAACCTGGCCATGAACACTTCCAGGGACAAGGCATCCAGAGCTTCTGAGAGCAACTTGTTTCAGTGCCTCACCACTCTCTGAATGAAACATTTCTTCCTTATATCTAATCTAAATCTAATCTCTTTTAGTTCAAAGGCATTACTCCTCATCCTATTACTACATTCCCTCACAAGGAGTCCCTCCCCAGCTTTCCTGTAGGCCCTTTTTAGGTACTGAAAGACCACTGTAAGGACCTCTCAGAAAACATTTAGAGATTGAATAGCTCTTTTAGCTTTTCACTTACCCCTTGCTCATCAGTTTCTAGTTGACCAAAAGCAACAAAAAACTAACAAGTGAAAAAGAACAAGTGGCTGTCACAGATCATAAACAATCAAGAACTGGAGTACAAATTCACCAGTATCTTAAATTCACCCTTTGAAAGGTCAGCCTTTGCTCTTTGTCAGGCCCATATTCCTCAAGATTATGAACTCAACCAGGGCAGAGTTGCAGAAACTCAGACTGCCTCAGATCTTGACATCTTTAATGAGCTACATTGGTAAGCACCAAGTCCAGTAATACACCTCCTCTGGTTGGTTTGTTTAATACCTAGACCAGGAAGTTATCCTCAACACACTTCACAGGTTTCCTGGATTGCTTAAAGGCCACTGTGTGCTCCTCTCAGCAGATATCCATGTTTTGAAATCCTTCATCAGGGTGACAGCCTGCAAGTGTGATGCTTCTTGTAACATCAAGCAGCCTGTGGGTATCCTATATTGTTTTGGTCCTTAACTTTTACCCACAAGCTCTCAACCTCTCTGTGGTTGTTTCTTAGAGGCAACTCTTTTTAATCTATTAATTTCTTAATGTAAAGGCCAATACCCTTTCCCCTACTTTGCTGCCTATAACTTCTGTAAAGCTTGTAGTCCTCGATGGGATTATCATTATAAGTATCAATATAATGATTTTTGTATTCTGTTTGCGTTTACTATGACTTGGTAAGTTTGTAATTTTCAGATAACATCTATTCATTTACTTAACAGTGGAAGACTGAAAGCTGAACACTGACAATGCTTGTGTGATTTTTCTACCACTTGAAGATTTCTCATATTCAATGAAACCTTAATTTACAATGTTCTTTCTTCATACTATATGTACGTGTATATTGAATGATAGTCTTTGATATTATGAAGAATGATATAATTCTATGATATTATAAAAAATGTATATTCTTCATAATAAACTATGCTGAATTAAATTTTGTGTTTAGAGATGCCTTCATTTTTTAAAAAAGATATAATAATAATAATAATAAATTAAATACTTAGAATACTCTGAATATACTTTGAATACTCAGAAATCAAACAAAGGTCTGATTTAAGGGTCTGAAGATCCTCTTAACTATTTATATAGATTTATATATATATATATATATATTCAGAGCAGAAATTAATCAACACATTTAATGTTTGGATATTTTAAGTGCCTTTTTAATTAAAATTATATGAGAATAAATAAAATGTATAAATAGAAATAATTTTTAATTCTTTATAATGGTTTATGCTTATGAAGGTTGTTAAATGGTTACAGTTAACTAGTTAAAAGTTGTATGAGGAACTGTAAATAGAGCAGGAGGTAGGGGAAGCCTCCAGACTTGAAAAATATTGCCTGAAAAAGGATGCAAAGATCACAAGGATTTCTCATTGTCAACACATAAGTCTTCTTTTAAGAATCTTAAAACACACAAAAAAAGGTTTCTTCCCTTCATTTATTAAATGAACAGAAAACGAACAAACAAACAACAGCAGAAAACAAAACCAAGAATTGTCTAGACAAATTACTTTTATAACCGAGTACAGCAGAAATACATCAGGGGTTGTTGTCAAAAGTTAGGACTGCAATGTCTGAATGAGCACAGCTTTGCATACGCAGGCTGCCTTTTTGGCAAGTGAGGCTGAAACGCTCCTGAGAATCAACAACAGTTGCAAAGCCATTCTGCAAAACATTTACCTGTCTTATTTTCAGTGATGGAAAAATAGGCCTACAGGTGAAGAATCCAGAGTAAAGCAGATCCTTTTCATGATACTTTTGCTGTTTTGTTCTAGCTGATAGAGAGCCATGATAACCACAACATTTCTGCTCTGTTGTTCATAATGTTCAGGTTGTTTCAGGCCAAACAGTCTCAACTCATGGAATTTTACTTAATTTAATTTACTTTCAACTAACATAAATATTTAATTAGGGATTCATGCATTGAGGAAAGAAGAAAAGCAGTCAAACAGAAAAATTAGGGAAGCAATTTTCCTTCCTGTACCCCAGGCTCAACTTCAGTCCCCAATCTGGTGTGGGTGACCTATGGAGTGCCTTGACCTAAGGGGCGACTTTGCCTCATTGTGGATCATCCACAGACATTGCTCCTTTTCTGTCTGGCAGTACATCCTATGTCCCCAGTCATGTCTGCAATGACCCCTTCCTTTGTCTCTTATTCATATGTCTCTTTTTCTTCCTCTTTCTCCAGCTCTATTTCCTCAACTGGGTTCAGCCCTTCAAAACTGCTACATTTCCTTAAAGATGTTTGAACTGGGGCACTGGGGGCTTCCCTTTCAGGCTGCAGTTTTGGCAGTTGCTGGGCTGCTCACACTAGTGTCAGACAGGACTGGAATCAGTTTGGACTGACATAGGCCTCCACCACATGGGTCACACCTGAAGTCTCCCTGATCCCCAATATTTGGCCAAAAGAGGGGTAGCCCTAAACTTTTTACCTGCAAACCTGTGACACTTCTGAGTGCAAGAAGTCAAGTTATCATGAGATCTTATACAAAAGGGAAAGGGAAGAATGAAGGGATACTCTTTCAGCCATTAAAATGGTAGAATAAATAAATAAATAAAATCTAATTTATGTTAAGACAAAGCAGGCAATCTCTTTCAAAATAAATAAATAAATAAATGAAAATGCCATAAAGCTAGGATGACATGGTTAAAGAATCAATGTGTTTAGATGAAAAATTAAGAAAAAGAACCAAACTATCCATGGCTATAGAACAGGAGCTTACACTACACAGAGATGAGTGAATGCTGTTAAGATAACATGTTGGCAAATACATGTGTACAATAATTTTCTTTTTCTTCAGGGTTGTTGTCTTATAAAATCAATAAATAAAGAATAAAAATTTACTTGTTAAGATACATTAAAAAGTACCTGGAGCTCAAGAGAAGAACATTTGTAATTGCAGTTATAAATCTAAACAAAACAAAGCAATATATTTATTTTTTAATAGCACTGTTCAGCTGAGTTTCTGTGGTATGTTTTTATTTCTACCCCTGGTTACCCTCCTCCCCCTTCCCCCCTCCCCCCTTAATGCAGAAAAGGCTTTTGTAGCCACTACAGTTCCCTCTGGGTAAGCTAAAATTCTGTTATGTATTTAGGGGTTCTTTCCTTTTCTGTAGAAGACATACAGTAGAATATTTCATGTGGATACATGGGAATTTACCCAAAGTGTTCTCATTAGCACTAATAGAAACATAAATAGCTATGTGCAAGCTTTCTTTTAACATATTTTATACCAGTGCTGAATAAACGTTCATGTCAAACACCAAGGGAGTTACGTCTAGATTCAATAAAGAAAATGTTTTCCATGGTAACAGTTTGATTTAGATTAAATTGAACAGTGATTGTAAACCATGCCGTGTAAGTTTAAGCTCAGCTTGCCATTTGAAAGGGAAAATACCCTGACCATAAGCAAATCTTATCATTTCATGTCAGACCTCATATATAATGTGCTTTATAGAGGTTTGTTGGTTGAGGTGTTTTGACTGTTTGCTTGCTAGGTTAGCTGGACCTATATGTGCGAACACACACATACACTTTACTTAAAATGCATTTTGGCCTCTATATTCAACTAGATAGATTCACTTAGTGAGAAGTCATTTAAAAAAAAAAAAAAAAAGACAAACTGTAAAGGTAGGTATTTTTTAGGAAGCATAAAATTTCACTTTTCTAGTGTCTGGGAAACAGTGTCACTTCCAATAAGACAAAGTGATCAGTGCTGTGTAGGGATTGCAAGTATTTCCTAAGCCACCTTTGCAGTTCTCAGAAAATGAGAGCTCTCCCCGTCCACTTGACGCTTCCCATCCTGTACGCATTGTTTCACTAAAGGAGAAACATTAAATTGCAGCTGCTGTCAGTTTTTAGCCAGGTCTGCTGAAGAATGTGGCTTTTGAAAAGTTGTATCAATACTTCTCTTTCATTATTACCAAAGCAGGCTTAACTGTCTTTGATGTTTTCTTACCAGCATCATTACAGTTTTCTAAAACTAGTGAATAGTGGGCTTTATTTAAGGTCACGTTGAAATTCCGAGTTGGAATTGCAGTGCATTGGGAGACTGGATTGTTCATTATTTATAATACCTTTCCTTTTGCGGTTTGTATTGAAAACAAGTGAAAGAATGGCTTCAATTTTCTTTCACAAACACAGACCAAGTTATTAACCTGAACCATTAGATTTCATAGAGTGAAAGTCAGCTCAAACATCTGTCTTTTGCAGGTTTAGCTTTCCTCCGTAAGATAGGAAAAAAAAAAAAAAAAAAAAAAAAAAAAAAAGCTGATAAATCAGTTATATACATGATGCTTTGGCAGGCAGAGATATACTGTATATACTGAGATATATTTAGATATGCTACATCTACAATACTTCATACATTAACTTTTGCCATATCCTATTGATCAACTTATCACATATTTTGCTGTGTTTAATAGCTAACCAGGTTAAGGTGGTAAAATTCACTCTAAACACTGTTAATACATGGACATGAGGTACTAAACTCAAATTTGTGCGCATTCTTTTGGGAAGTCTATCTAATAAAGAGAGTGTATTTAATCATACACCCTTTTGGCACCTGTACAGAATTGCTACTCACTTATAAATCAGGTATATCACTTCTGGTGCTCTACTAATGCTAACAAAATAATAAATTAATAACAACAAAAGAAGCAAAACCCACATACTAGTAACAATAAAACTGTTAGTGTAAATTGTTTTCTGTGTTCCTTCCTGCCTATTTTGCTGCTTCAGAACATTTCCATGTACAACACATGAAATCTTACCTTTTGTAAACCTGCGTGCAATTCTAAACCACGCTGAATTGAAACAGACATTTGCTGAGCAGTACATATCATACTTCACATCCTGTGTCAAGGTACATCATCCTGTGTAAGAGAATCAAAATGATACTGAAAAACGGATGACTCTGCCCTAAATGTTGTATAAGCTGAAAAGGCCTGTAGCAAGCCAAAATAGACTGTTTGCCTGTTTGGTGATAATGGATATCTCCTAAGAGAAAAAAAAAAAAAAAAAGTAAAATCAAAATTAAGTTTTAAAAAGATACATAATCTCTTAGTTTTGATAGCCTCGTAACACCGGGGCTGAACTGTCAGAAGGTCCCCTGGAAACTTTTTAATTTCCAGAGAGGATGAAAAATAAATGAGGTTTCAGTGTTTTCTGACAAAAAATGACTGATTCTCTTCAGGGGAGCTTTGAGACCCCAAAAATAGTGATAAAAAAGATTCCTGAAGACGTGTAGACTGAAAAGCAAATTGGAGATAGTATTTGTGCAAGTGGGTTATCTTGTTAGAGTGTTAATTCCCAAGGAACACAGAGCAAGGTCCTCTCTAGATCACTTACATTCTAGTTAAATTCAGAAGAAGCACTAAACCCCAGGCAGTGATATATATATATATATATATTTTTTAATATATTAAAATATATATATTTATATATAAATATATATTTATATATATTTTAATATATATATATATATATATTTCTCAAAATATATATTCCTGGTAGATGAAACCTATTAGATGACTTTTCCATTTCATTTTCTTTTCATAATAATTAAAATACTTACTCATCAGGATCAAGAACACCATAGAGCACTATGTGGTGTTTACTGGGTCTCAGTGTCAGCTGTCTGGAAAGTCTGGTGCCTGGTTCAGAATTAGTCTGGGCAGTGCTGGGCTATATGTCAAGTCATTTGGCTGTACACTTCACATTGTCTAGAAGAGAGAAAATTTTCTGCTTCCAGTTAAACTTTCTTGGATTAGAATTATGTAAAATCCTGAACCAAAGCACTGGGAAAATTTTCAGCAGTTTTGTTACAGAAGTGAATCATTCATAAACTCTGCAAAATGATATTGCTCAATTTCAGCATTGTGCAGTTTCATATTTCTGGGGTTCTTTTGTATCCTTATTTAATTTATATTCATATTTCCTATATAAAATTGTAAGCAAATTGTGACTGTGTCCTAAACAAACAAACAAACAAACAAACAAACAAACAAAAAACAGAGAAAACAGACTTACAAGGATCACAACTAAAGGACAATCAAAATGAATGAGCAAATGGCTGCTTATACTAACACTGAAAAATATTATTCTCTTTCTGGTAATTAAGAGTCTTCCAAAATGCTTTAAATAAATAAATAAAGCTTATTTATGTATATTGTCTTTGTCTAAAAGTTTTCTGGGTTTGGAATTTACTCTCTTAACATAACTCATTACATATCTTGGATGTGGGACTTTCAGTAGTGATTGTCAGCTTCCTTGTCATTGATAGGACAGCAAAAAGAGGCTATACAGTGTAAAGGAAGGAGAACAACATTGAAAAGTTATTTAGTGTGTTATTTCTAAGATGTTTAAGCAAGTGAATTTTAATGCTTTTGTTTGTGAACTTACAGATATTTACAGTATTACTAGTAATCACTACCTAATTTACCTAAGTAATTTTAGAAACTTCATAATTTTTTTTCTGATTTTATTTTCTTATTGATTGTTCAGCTATTTTCCTTGAAGATTTTCTGTGTTTTAAACCTTGTATGAATAAAGATACTATCACAGGTAGAGCTAGGTTGTTTCACTAAGGACAACACAGATGTATGTGTAAGATCATCATTAACACACTACTCTCATATATAATAATTCAACTGAGGAATTTATTCTGCTCTACAAAATCTGAAACCTAAAAGCTGTCAAGATTTTTGCCTTTAGTGGTTGTTTAACAATGTTACAAATCAGTGCACTGAAAATATATGACCTGTAAAACTACCTTATTTAAATTTTTACTTATTTATTTATTTAATTTCCAAAGAGGACAAAAAATAAAAGAGGTTTCAGTGTTTTCTGCCTTTCTTCTGGCAGCTTTTGTTGTCTCATTTATATTTTGAGAAATAATGCAAGATTACAAGATTATAAATATTTCACGGAGAAAAATATTAATTTACAGTGAAGGACAACTGTTTAAACATAAACATAAACATTGCATATTAAAGCTATTCCCCAAAGACTTTTTCATTATTTAGTTTCAAAACATAATATAAATTATAGATTAGGATATAGGAATTACAATCGTACAATAATAAAATCATGCAATGCTAATGCTACCTATTTAAAACATTAATATCTGTAATGTTATTACATAATTAACTTTAGTCTAAACAGGGGAAAGTATAATTTTTTTAGCATTTTGGAGGGTAAAATAAAAAAAATAAAATTAAAAATCTATGAATCTTAGCATAAATATCCTAACTAAGATATATTTCTCATGTACTTAAGAATTTTATATTCAACTAACCTAGAAACATTATATTATGTTAGGCTTTGTGATAATAACATTGAGTTTTGGAGCTAGATACTAATTTTTTAAACAAGTAGGAACAACTACAATAACAAAAAAATATCTATACAACAATAGTATAAAAAAAAAAAAAAGAAAGAAAAAATCAGATTTTAAAAACACAGAGACAGTGATGATACTTATTAATAAAGATTACTTTTAGAAAGGTACATTTGCTTACTACTGTAATACTCAACTTGTACTAGTTGTTGGGGATTTTTTTTTTTAAGGATAATACAGATACTATTTAGCTAACCAGCTTGTTGATGTTGTTTGTTGGGGTTCCTTGGCACTTTTTACAAGTGCATGTATGAAAATATCTTCTCAATAATTCAGTTTTGCTAGTGGAAAATGGTACAGTCAAAGTTCAAGTAGTAAATAATGAAAAATAAAGGCTATTGTAATTTTAGAAGATTAATTAGCATCATAAAGTAAAGTCTGACCACAAGATTAAAATTTAAACTTATAGTATTAGTAGAGTTTAAAAGAGAATGTGTTGTAGCAAATTTACATTAATGTTATTGGAAAACAGGGATTTTAGAATTATTGTACTATTGCCAAAGTCATTCTTTTTAAATTGCCAACTACAAAATACCTGTATCCTATTCTATGACACAAAACTGCCCTTATTTTCAATATTTTTCCAAATTAGATTAGATTCTAAGTCAAGAATATTTACTGTACATTTGTGATACTCATTCTTAGCCATTTAGCCATTAAAGATCCGAGATTTAGAACATGTGTTTATGGTGACTTTGTGAAAGTGATAAAACTGCAGCCATGGAAATCCTGGAGTTCCTCAGTTCTTTATTTAAGCCTGGTGTAGAAATCATTCATCAGTTTTCTCCAGGCACCCTTGGTTTAATATTGCACAGTAAAGGCATTATGCTTCACAACCTTTTTGCTGGTTTCTTATTGATCAGTAATCTTAATATAACACACACAGCAAATTAATACAAATTTGAGCTTGAACACATTCGTTCAAGCCCTTATGGGTCTTAATATAAGGAATGCCTCCAGTTCCACAACATGAATTTGGACATTCTCAGGAGTCATATTCCTAAATTATGTAGCCTGATATTGAAGGCAAAAGAAAGGACTGTGGCTAATGAGACAATCAGAAATATGATGAATGAACATGTAGACTCAGGTTAACTGGGAGAAGTAACTTAGACAATGGCTTAAGTAAGAAAATCAAATTTTATCAAAAGTAATAGAAAGAACTAACTGGCAAGAATATACATCTCTGTTAATGTCAATACACTGTAGTGGAGTGAATGAGTTAAAATAACCATGAAGACTAGAAGACAGAGTATAATGAGAAGTACTAGTTCAAACAGCGATAAAACCTGGCGTAAGAGGCAAAAGGAATTCAAGCCCTTAAAACTTGCCAATTCCAGGTATAAACAAAAATACAAGAAACAGCATACACATATGTACTGGGTCTGTGACGGAGTTAAGTTTCCCTGCAGCAGCCCATACAGTGCTGTACTCTGCACTTGTAGAACAGCATTGGTATCACACCAGTGTTGTGCCTACTGCTGAGCAATACTGGCACAGCATCAGGACTGCCTTCAACACCCCCAGAGTGAGCAGGCTGGGGGTAGGCAAAAAGTGAGGAAGAAACATCACCAGGGCAGCTGACCTAAACTAATCAAAGGGATATTCCATACCATATGATGTCACATTCAGCAATAGAAGGTGGAAAAAAGAAGAGGAGAGGAATGGATTCTTGTTGTTGTCTGTCCTCCCAAACAATGGCTATGTGTGTTGAGGCCCTGTTTCAAGGACATGGTCAAGCATTGCTTGTTTGTGGGAAGTAGAGAGTAATTCCTTTCCTCTGCACTTCCACACATCTTTTTCTTGTTTGTTTATTTATTTATTTATTGTTTATTTGTTTGTTTGTTTTGGTTTTGTTTCATTTTGTTTGTTTTTCTCCACTTTCCCCTTTCCTTTTTTCCCCCCTTTATTTAAATTGTTTAATTAAAACTATTTTTCCTTAATAATTTTTTTTTCCTTTAATTAAATTGTTCTTATCTCAACATGTGAGGTGTTTCTTTCCTTCTTCCCCTCTTCCTCTGAGGATGGGGACTGAGAGAGCAGTTGTGGTGGAGTTCAGCTGCCCAGCAAATTAAAACCACTACATAGCACTCAAGCATAGTCCCCAGGGACCTGGAAACAGCTTTTGCACTGTTCTTTGGACACATTGACTTATTTATTTCTTTGTTTCTTTGTTTATTGATTTATAATTATGTGCTCAAACAGTAGTTAGGACACGAGAGCAAGAAACTATGACAGACTGTAATCTAGGGTATCTGCAGGACAGAACAGTAAAACTGCAGTTTGGAGGCAGTCTCTTGGAATTTGGTCTTCTCCAATAGGAGTTTACAGAAAAAGAATAATTGTAAAAACAATGAAATAATGTAAATGTTGGAGTGTTTTTTTTTTTTGTTGTTGTTTTGTTTTTTACATTGTGTATTTTACAGATAACCATCTTGAAGCCAACTTCTATCAATTTCAAGATTATTCTTGTTTTTAATAACACAGCGAACAGAAGAATAAATTAGAAATATCTCTGCTTCTAAGGGTCTGAGAATTTGTAACACATCCAAGCACTTTCAAGAAGTAGAGGAAAAAATAAAACACTAATCTGTATACGATGTGAGATTGATCATGAATAGATTCCAAAAGGAATCATGCCAGATTTGCCCCAGAGATGCGTTAATCCGACACTGAAAAACAAGTTGAAAATAATACAGGGAGTACAAAAGAGTACAATATAAATTGAATATAAAAGAATATTCATTAAATATTGAATTCAAAAAATTGAATATAAATTGAATATAAAAGAATATACAATATAAATTGAAAGTGATTGATAGAGACTGATTTTTTATCAAAGTGTCTGCCACAGTTAGGAATTTCCACCAAATTTCTATCCTAAAAAAATTGTGCTTTTTCCTCTAATTTCATAAGGCCACCATTTTTTTTTCTGCTTAAACATCTCACCTCTTGCTCTACTGATAATATGCTGTGTAAGACATCTGCTTGTTGAGTGCCTGCAGCAATGTGTTCTGGAGCTAAATTGCTTTTGCAAATCTTTTTACTAAAATAAAATTAGCATTAGGAGGTTTGTTATTTCAGCTGCAGCAGAATAAATATTTTATCTTCTCTTCTTGAAAAGCTCATCCGTAACCCCATACATTTCCAAAATAAGTTTAAAAGGATAATAATAATAATAATAATAAATCTAATTGACTTTATCTTTAATTACAATATATGGTGTATTTTATTGAGACCTTAAAATGATTTGTGATTGGAGTTTATCTAAAATGCTTTCAACTTGTTTTTATTTATTTTCCTCAAGTAAACTGCCACCTTTTTCATATGGGTGCACAAAGCATACAAAAACAAATTAAGAATATCTTCGAAAGAATTCTCATCAAAAGAAGCCAAGTTTTTTAAGAAAGGATTTTTTTTCCTTTTTCTTAGAAGAAGATGAGTTTTTTCCTTTATCTTGCTTTCAGAAGCATCAGAATTCAGAATGCAAGTGATAAAACATAAATGAAAAGGCATGCAGAAGCATTTCAAGTGGGGAAAACAATCACTTCACTTCTCATCAAACATGCAGAGAGTATAATCTGGTGCCCTTTAATAAAGATAGGCAAGAATTTTATCTAATTATGATGTCCCTCCCAAGTCGTTAGGGAATCACTCAGTGAAGGTCAAGATTCAAGGAGCAAAGCTTCGGGCCACATCTGTTGCTGACCTTGAAAGCTGCAGGGAATCAAGAGCACTATTGCTTCACAGGACATTGATTTGCAGCAAATTATTCCCAGTTGTACAAGTTGAGCCAAGCAAAAATGTGTGACCCACCAAAGATCAGTAGAAGTAATAGAAAAAAAGAAGTATAGGTATGATGAGGACAAGCTTGGAAATAATAATAATAAAAGAACACAGTAGATTGTTTTATCTTTTTTTCTAATGGTGACATTTATCAGAAAGAGACTATTGAAATAGCAGACTGAAAAGTTTTATTTTGTAATGACTTTTCATATGATTTTTCTTTCACTTCAGAAGGAAAATAAATAAATGCAGTTGAAAGGCAAGAGCAACTGGTTTCATTATTGAATAAACTTTGCAACTTTGTACAAGCCTGCAACTAAAGCTTTGCTTAAATAACTCTCATAAGTGACAATCATAGTAAAGACCCCACCTTATAGCCTTATAATTATAACGTATTTGTACAATGGAATATTTTATATCCTAGTATTCATATGTTTTTACATGATTTTAATTGTCTTCTTCAATTCTGTTTTTCCTTGGCTTTCCTCATGCTGCCTTGCCCTTCCTTGCTTTTTCTTGCTTTGCCTCTCCCTGCCTTACCTCATCTTCATGTATCACTGATGTCAAATAGCACTGACATTTATTGTCTCTAAAATCATGACTGCTCAAGTGACTGTAGTTCACCTTTTCTGATCATGAGGTTCCTTAGTTCTTTGTACAGATCTGTCTTTACTGCTTATTTTATGTACTCTGCTTGTAGGAAAATTCATTCCAGGTCTGCTTGGCATAAAGTGCTACTATTTGCATGTCAGTGTGACAGATGAGGTGGGAGGCCAAATGCTATCCTCATTTATGTTTGTGGGAACAGAATTTCTCTCTCTAATGCCAATGTGGGACACACAGAATCTCACAGAATTACAGAATGTTAAGGAAGGACCTTGAAAGATCATCTAGTCCAATCCCCCTGCAGGAATACCTAAATTACATCACACAGGAATGTGTCCAGGTGGGTTTTGAATGTCTTCAGGGAAGGAGACCCCACAACCTCACTGGGCAGCCTGTTCCAATATTCTGTCACCCTCTCCATGAAAAACTTTTGTCTCATATTTAAATGGAACATTCTATGTTCCAGCTTGTACCCATTTCCTCTTGTCCTATCATTAGATGTCACTGAGAAGAGCCTGGCCTTGTCCCCCTGACACTCACCCTTTGTATAACATATCTATAAAAGCTAATAAGGTCGCCCCTCTGCTTTTCTTCAAGCTAAAGTGACACAGCTCCCTTTCCTCATAAGGGAGATGTTCCACTCCCTTAAGCATCCTCATGGCTCTGCACTGGACTCTCTCAAGCAGTTCCCCGTCCTTCCTGATCTGAGGGTCCCAGAACTGGATGCAATATTCCAGATGTGATCTCACCAGGACAGAGTAGAGGGGGAGGAGAACCTCTCTCGACCTACTAACCACACCCCTTCTAATACACCCCAGGGTGCCTTCTTGGCCACAAGGGCACAGTGCTGGCTCATGGTCACCCTGTTGTTCAACAAGACCCTCAGGTCCCTCTCCCCTTCACTGCTCTCCAGCAGGGCAGTCCCCAGCTTATACTGGTGTCTGGAGTTGTTCTTGCCCAAATGCAGGACTCAAAACTTGCCCTTTCATTAAATTTCTCCCTGACCATTTCTCCAACCAGTTGAGGTTGTGTTGGATGGCAGTACAGCCTTCTGGCATGTCAACCACTCCTCCCAGTTTAGTGTCACCAGCACTACCTATGTGATTGCTGGCACTCTAACACTGCAGGGTTTTGCTTCTCATAGAACTAAGGTCAAATGCATTAATAAATAAATAAATAATACGATGTAATAATTATATGCAAAAAGTTTAAAATCACATATTGCTGGTATTTTTTGAAGTCCTCAACTTCAAAAAGTTACAAAGACATCTCCAAATGAAAGACAGAGCTTTAGTTAGACAGAAATCAGAGACAGTACAGAAAAGGACAAATATACTTACAAAATAAAAGAAAAGATCAAGTGAATCCTCAGTTAGAAGTATTGTAGTAATGAATAATGAGTTTGCAGTCCAATTTGAGCTAAATGGACTTATATTACTGTTCCTAATTGTGAAGGAGAAATAGAGGCAAAAAAAAGCTTTTGAGAGCCACAAAGATGATCAGGGGATGGAGTACCTCTCCTATGAAGACAGGCTGACAGATTTGGGGTTGTTCAGCCTGGAGAACAGAAGGCTTCAGGGAGACCTTATAACAACTTTCCAATATCTAAAGGAGGCCTACAGGAAAGCTGTGGAGGGAGTCTTTGTCAGAGAGTGTAGTGAAAGGACAAGGGGGAATGGCATTAAATTTAAAAGGATAGATTTGGATTAGATATAAGGAAGAAATTCTTCACTCAGAGGGTGGCAGAGGGTGGTGCGTTTTTTTTTTTTTTTTTTTTTTTTTTCTCTCAACAGGTTGCCCAGAGAAGGATGCCCTGTACCTGGAAGTGTACAGCCCCTCGGATGGGGCTTGGAAAAATCTGGTCTAGTGGAGGATATCCCTGCTTATGGCATGGGGGTTGGAATTAAATGTTCTGTAATGTCTCTTCCAACTCAAACCATTCCATGATTCTATGATTCTATGATTCTATGATTCTATGATTATTTCTATGATTCTATGATTCTATGTTTATTCAGAATATTGAAAGGTATTTTAAGGTGTGAGAAACATAAAAAAATAATAACTTTGAAAATAAGGAAGTTTCACTTACAAATATTCACTTATTTGTAGTTTTCTTACCCTCACTATCAAAATTTCTATCCACAAGAAAAACAATAGACAAAATATATGTAATATTTTGCAGTTACCAAACACTTTCAAGACATGGAAAACAGATAATTTTCTATACTATCAACTAATTAATAGTTCTGATTCTTTTCAAGGATGACATTCTTTTAGAGAGAGATACATGGTTTAGAGAGATACATCATCAGTGCTTGATCCTGTCACAAAATCATTCCTGAACTCCCACTGACATTGCCATTTTCTTCACTTGCTTCTCTTCAATATTCAGAGTATCAGTAAATAGTCATGGACCTAAGGGCACAATAAACACTTGTAATTGTTGCACTTAGAATATTTTGCATATTTTAGATGTTATATTTTAAATGTTTAAGATGATAATTTCTATTTATTTATTTATGCTTCTTACATTATTACAAAAATACCTGTTTTTATTTCATCTAACCTCTTTGTTTTGTCTTGAGAAAATATTGAACTGATAACTTTCTAGGACGTTAGTCTTAACAGTAGAGTATTAGGCTGTTAGTATCTGTCAGTACAATACCTACTAAAATTCAGGGAGTATTCAGATAAAAAATAACTGATTAATTTATCTGGACATTATGCAGATGTAACAACAGGAAAAATGTTGCTTCCTGAGACATAAGTCAATTGTTTATGACCTGTTTTAGCTCAGCTCTGTAGAACAAACAGAAGAAATGGGCACAGGTTCCCTCAGTACTTCCTTTAGAGAAATCTAGAATTGAACATAAAATTAGGCCTTCCCCATACTGTTTTTTTTTTTTTATTTATTTATTTTTATTTGGTTGGTTGGTTGGTTGGTTTGGTTTGGGTTGTCTTTCATTAACTCTGCTTGCAATTCAGCACTGTCTTTAGTAGAACTGTCTTCTCTGTGCCAGCCAAAGGCACAGCCAAAGGAAATTCCAGCCAAAGGAAAGCAAGTAATTGACATTTCTCATTATCAAAGTGATGTAAGAGATAGTGTGTGATTATTGTTAAATATGTATAAATATCTATACATAAATATGTATAAATAGCTAATAATATATTTTAATATCTTGATATATATATATTTATATCTATCTATGATTTAAACAAATTGAATATACACAAGCCTATGATATCAGATAAGGTGTACCTGAAGGTGTAAAAGCAGTTGGCTGATGTCATTTTTAGTCTGTTTTCTGAATTTTTGACAGGTCATGACAATCAGAGATGGTTTCTTATGATTGACAGTGGGTAATACTATGTCTGTCTTGGAGGACAACAAGAAAAGCAACTTGGAGAGCTATATATAGGTTCATCAAACTTAATTAAGTCCTTGGAAAGGACAAACCAAGTCTGACCATTTTGTTTGCTTTTTATGATGAGATTCCTTGCTCCCCTCTGGAGAGGAGAAAAATGAATGTTGTACATGATGACTTCAACAGGGTTCTTTACAAGGTCTTGTTTGGAAACCTTGAAGCCAAATTGAAAATGTGTTTGGTCCTCCCAATCTTCGTGAAGCAATAACACATTAGACTTTGCTTTTGTTTCATTTTATTTTATTTCTTTTATTTTTTTTTTGAAAGAAAATATTTCAAATTAAGAGCTATGACTGAATATGTAGAAATATTTCATAAATGCTTTTTTAAAACTAAACAGAAAAACACAAAATAAACACAAAATAAACACAATTTTAATTATCTTTTAAAGTTTGATAGATTTCATCTAACTGAACAATAAGGTAAGAGACACCATAACAAGAATGTAAATCTCTTTGTGGTTTATAATGTTGTCCTGTTTCTTTTTTTCATACAACATTACCTTTGGTCCTTTTTTTTTTTTTTTTTTTTTTATAAATTGAATTTATGGAGAAAATTTTGAATTTATGTTAAAAAAGTGACTGCAAGTTTAACTACGAGTGTTAGAATATTTTTCCTTTCCTGTATGACACAAATTCATGATGATCTTTAATTTCCAAAAGATGGGCAGTACTGGCTTAAAACCAGAATACTTGAGTACAGTTAATTCCTCCAGCTAGAGAAGGAGCCTTCCACAAGAAGAGACTTTAAGTTTCAAATAACTCTTCAAAGATACTTCAAAAAAAATTTGGTACCTAAACTTTGTATTAGAAAGTGCTTTCATGGATTCAAAATAATGAGGTCCTTCTCCAGAAGCTGGACAGGACACTTATATTTAAATGAGATTTTAATTATTACTTCATTTCAGAAAATGTTCCTTTGTGAGTTGTCACTGTCAAAAGCTTGTATGATTTTCTTATTAAACATGGAGAAAAATAATAATAATAATAATAATAATAATAATAATAATAATAATAATAATAACAACTCTTTCTTGGCTATGATCTATGACATAGCTTACACTAAACTGATGGTGGGCAATGGTTACTCCTGTATTCATCTCAGGGTTTGACACAGCTTAGCTGTCAACTAACCAGGGGAGGAAGCATTAAGGTCTTTGACACTTTGCCAGAAAAAAAAATATAGGACTACGATGATTTAGAATATCTAGATTTTAGGCTAAAACTGTACTCTTGGTAACTTGCTCCTGATTATAATTCTAGTCCTGAATATACCTTTCAGTTACACTGTTTCAACAGAATACAATTCTTTGCAGAGAAATTTCCCTGAGATTATCATGAGAATTGTTATTAGTTAAACACCGTTCCTGAATATCAATATTTCTTCACCGCCAACCTCCATTGCTATCAATTATCTGGGTTCAATTCACATAGAAAACAAAGGCTGTCTAAATGGATAAAGCATTAAAAATTCCACTCAGTAAAATTTCAAAGGTAATGCTGAATGAGACTGAAGGGAATAATTAATTTTCTGATACAAATTCAGGGCAACTTCTAAGGGTCAGATATGGATTATCTTTCACACCAGAGGGGGAAAAAAAAAAAAAAAGGCTGCTTCTGGCTTCCTCATGCTGTTCTCAGTCTAGTGCTGTGCTGCTATTCTGTGTGATTTATATTTGGCCCCATAAAAAACAAAGTCCATTTTATTTATTTATTTATTTATTTATTTATTTATTCATGGACTCAGGAGTTTTTGAAACATGATTTATCTTCTGGGTTTCTTTTAGTGCAACACAATGATACCTTTTTGTTCTGGGTGTCATTGAGCCACCTGTCTAAAGCAATCACAGGTCTTACAGCATCTTCACTTGTCCTTTGATCTTGTACAGGGTACTAAAACATTCTGAAAGACTGGTAAATTTCATTTGTGCTCATACTTAGCCAAAATGATCTTATATGTAAAATAATGTGTTGCCTTAGTTGATACTTAGGTGATACTCTTCAGTATCATCTTTTATTTTTTACTAACAATTGATTTTTAGTTGCATATGATTATACAACTCACGTAAAATAATTTCCCTTTTGTTGGCGTATCACTTATATTTGTCCTTTTTTTTTTCCTGCCCAGACAGTTCTGTCTCATTCCTTATCTTGCCCTTGGTCTTGATTTTGGTCTAGATTCTAATGCTAATACCAAATCTGATCTACCTTTATGTTCTTAAATATGAATCTGAAATAATTCCCTCAGAGCTAATATCACAAGCCTGAGTATGTTTCACTAGATAGTCAATTGATAATTTATCAATTATCAGTATGCTAATTTATAACACCAGTAGGGGTTTCCAGAACTTTTTTTCCAAGTTTTCTGTAATGAATAACCATTCTCATACTTTTTTAATTGTACATCTTCACTGAAAAACTTCAATGCAGTAACATATGCATGGTCATTAGTTTTCAGGGCCCCTTTGGAGTCAAATATGCATGTTCTACCTCTATTAAAAATAGAAATGAAGTCTAGGTTTTAATTAATTTTCTTGTAGTGTAAAGTCACCAATTTATACTACAGTTATGAAGTTTAAGTTCTATTCTTCTATTAACAGGAATTGCTGTGCTTCACAGTTTTCATTCCATCTTTCTCTACCCTAAAAACATAAGCAGTACTCTACTGTGTCAAGAGAAATTTTGATTTCACCTAGTTAATTCATTCTCACTGGCAGCCTGAAGGAGAAAAAAGGTATTAAGGCAAATAAGGAGTTATATATAGATCACAGACTTATGCAATGACTGATATAATCACAAGTCTTTTGACTGATACTCTCTTCCAGCTATGACAATCAATGATTTAACTACTTCTTGTAATAGAGATTACACCTAACCTCTAACCTCTGTATTACTATATAATACTCTTATTATTATAGATAACTAAGACTTGTTCTCTCTGAATTTGCCTAACACTTTAAAAAATCTATTTACAATTCTTTAGCAACATTTTACAGATTAATTTGCAATATTGTTAGCCATGAGCTCCACAGTGAAATATTACATAGTAAGTTTTATATGACATACACAAGTTAACGAGTATTGTTTCCTCCAAATTTCTTGCTTGATAGTTTCAGCCATCTATTTCATTTTTCATATGACATAGTACATAATCATTTTGTATTCAGTTTCTACACTGTTCCCCTCCCTCTCTTCCCCCCCACCCCGAATTCTCCTGCCCCTCATTCCCCTCCCCCTCACTGTCTTTTATTCAGATGTTCACACTATAGCTGTGCTGTGGTTCATATCTGTTCCATGTCAATCATCTTTTTTATTTACCCACTCCTTATCAGTGTATTTATTAACTATGAAAGCCTCTTCTATTTTATCATCCAGCATTATGAAATAATCCTGCATTTAGCAATCAGATTTAAATTTAGTTATATGTTGGACTTACGTGGCAAGGGTTTAGTAGTAATGGGGCTGCAGCGGTGGCCTTTGTAAGAAGAGTCCAGAAGCTGCCCCATATTAGATAAGAGCCAGTTCCAGCTCTAAAAACAATACATAACTGGCCAAAGCTGAGTCAATGAATGACACTGGTAGAACCTCTGTGAAAACATATCTAGCAAAGGAAAAAAAAAAACGGCTGCACAATGACAACTGGGAAAGTGGAGAGAGAATATGTGAGAGAAACAGCCCTGCAGACACCAAGGTCAATACAAAAGTTGAATGAGGAAATGACACGGGCACCAGAGCAAAAAATATCCTGCAGCTTGGGGAGACAGCCATGGAGGAGCAGGTTCTACCCCTGCGGCCTGTGGAGTACCACAGCATAGCAGATCTCCATACTGAATCTGATGGAGGAGCCCACAGTGGAGCAGGAGGTCTGGAGGGATCTGCCTGTGGGAGAACTATGCTAGAGAAGTCTGTTCCTGAAGGACGGACCTCATGGTATATGGACCCATACCAGAGCAGTTCTTGAAGAACCGCTGTTTGTGGGAAGCCTATGCAGGATCATTTTGGGAAGGACTGCAACCTGTTGAAAAGACCTCTACTGGAGCAGGGGAAGAAAGTGAGGATGAAGGAACAGCAGAGAAGAAACATTATGGACTGATCGTAAACCCCATTCCCTCTTTCCTTGTGCCACTTAGGGGGGAAGAGGTAGAAAAGAGTGGGTGGGGGAATGGTGTTTTTAGTCTGTTTTTCATTTCTCACTGCTCTAGTCTGTTAGTACTGAGCAGCAAATTATGTTAATTTCCCTTATATTGAATCTGTTTTACCTGTGACAATAGTGAGAAATCTCACCGTCCTTATCTCAGCCAATGAGTCTTTTTTTTTTTTTCCCATTGTATTTTCTCCCCCTGAAAGAAGACTGAGAGAGCAGCATGGTAAAATGTAGTTGCCCGTAAGTGTGAAACCACCGTAGGTGATAATAAATATGTATGAAATAAGCAAAATTTACCCCTCCAAATTTCACCATTGTCTTCTATCTTCTGAGAACACAGTAATTATGTGTTTTAGCAGATATTCTGGTAGGGTTTTAGGATTGGAATATTAATCTTCAATCCTCTCTCTCTCCTCTTAGGTCTTACTTTTTTAGAAGGAGTTGGTTTGAGGCTCTCCTGAAAGATTTTTAAAAGCACCTTTGTCCACAAGTTTATCAATCTTTAAAGATTAATAAATCTGAAAGGCATGATTTCTTTGCGTAAAACTGAAGGGTGTTTTTGGGAAAGGAATTCACAGGTGGCTTTGTGTTGTTTCACGCATCCCTGAATTAGAGATAATGAGGAAATAAACACTTGAGCAAGGTCAAAATAAATAACTTGGCTGCAGTGTTAAAGATGAGCTTTGGGCAGTGGCCAGTTGCTGGCTGGCTTGAGACACGTCTGAGGATCTCTAACGAATTGTATGACAGATTTGAGTGTGTGGACAGCACGTGGGGCTATGGGGAAGGTACACGTAGTGGAGAAAAATGGCAATAAAGGTCTCCTGTTCAAGAGCCATCAGAAGTCCATGTCTTTCATCCCTTCAAGTGTTCATACATATATCCCTGGTTTATTCATATTTATACTATTTGTTTTCACTGGTTGCAGCAATACATGACAGTTATTTAAAAATAACCACCAAAGTTCTTTTTAGTAATGTTTCATAAAAACCACATTCCCTCTCTTCTGTATCAAGGATGATTTGAACCATAGGTTGGTTTGGTACACTAATGAAGAGATTCTTAATTGAGATCTGTATTAATTCAGAGATTCATATCTAAGATGAAGGGATTAATAACTATTTATATGGTCTTTCTATGACTATGATCTATATCATATTCAGAGATTTCATATCTGAGTTTCTTAAAAGTGTCTTTAGCACTCATTGAGCACCAGCTAGACTGAGATAGGCAGCAGGTTCCCAGCTTCACAAGGCTTTTAAATGGTGGAGTTCCTGTTTTTTTTTTTTTTTTTTTTTTATTATTATTCTTGAAGTGTGTTGTATGTTTGAACTGCCTTCTTTTCTAACAGTCATTCACAAATGATACACTGAAATATCTTGTCATAAGCTGTAGTAAAACACCTGTAAAAACCTGTTTTACTCTGACATGAAAAATTATATATTTTTTTAATGTATATCTTTATTTTTTCTTCAGATAAAACATTGAAAAATGTAGAGCCCATAGAAGAGCTCTTTTACACTTTTGAAATCTCTGTGGTTGATAATTGTTGCCAATATTTCAAATATTAAAGAACAAACTCTGCACTGATGGAGATACACCAGTGTAACCTGGACCTGTCAGTACAGGCTAATTTGCATTTGTGACAGAAGAAAGTCTTTGGAAACACGGAAACTTCAAAGACCATTAAACTGAGATGTACAACATAATAGATGCATAGATTCAGGAAAAGGCTGTTTTACCAAAACTAGAGGGTAATTAATGAAAATTCCTAGACTTTAAAATAGGTAAATAAGTGTGAAAGCCTCAGCCATTTCTGCAAAACTACATATATTGGTTTGTTTTGATTTAAGAAGCTGATGAGGAAGACTAAAAATATAGTCTTTGTCAGGAAGAAGGCACAGATACATTTTCTAGACTGCAGAATAGATAGTGGATGATATGTAAACATGGTAAATATTAATCAGATTGAAGTGAAAAGAAAGGCTGAAGCTTTAGAAGCTATTTTGAGAGGATGAAACATAGTGACAAGAGGTGTTTAAAAAACCAATAGTTTTTAGAGTGTTTTAAAAAAACAATAGACTTGAGACATTTATGTGATACCTGTCTGAAGTCAAAACTGTCTCATTTTATTACTTATTCAAAAATTATAAAAACTAAGAAATGAAGATGAGTAGACAATACATTTAGCATTTCATATTTTTTTTTCTATATTGTCCATATCCTTTTATCTTTAACAAGCACAGGAAAATAAAAACATAAACATTTTCCTTAGTTTATATTTAAGGATTGTAAAAGGATTTGTTTAAATCTTGAGTTTTTCACTGATCATGAAAGTCAATTTGTTTTACTACCAATTCTCTCATTGCATCATTGGATAGATTGTGGATGTGTTTATTTAAATAGCAGCTGGGTAGTTATTTTACAGATTGAATCTTGGAGAGCTTCATTTAATTTTTTGAATTTTAACTCATTTTCTATACTAATGCAGTTTTTAGTGTTCTTGTGTGAAAGATCTGCATTCATGTAACAGGAATTACTTGATTTATGTCAGAGTTCCAAGAGAGATCCAGAGTTTCACAAACAGGTTTCTACAGTAATATTTCTTACACATCTTTCCATAAATTTACACTATCCTTTATCACGTTAATCTCATAAGAAATATTTAAATAAAGTTACATAATATGTATGTTTAGAGTTTGGCCAAAGACCATAGCTTGGTTTTGTTTGCTCAGTCTGTTAACATATGATCCTCTTCAAATAAAGCTTTATGCGTAGGTTGCTATCAGAGAATTTTATGCTTTATTGGCCATGTTTTGCTGATTTGCATTTATAATAGCTAACAATATTTTCCAGTTTAACTACTTTCACATAATAAACATTATTTCAGTTATAAATAATGTTTTTCAAAATAGTAACTAGAAGTGAACAGTAAAATTCTACCATATATAATTATATATTCAATGGAAATTGATACATTTTTACTTGGCCTTTCTACAGGTATTTTATGTATACAACAATGATGTTTCTAGAACTCATAATAATATTTTTACTTATTGAGAAAAATCTCAATAAGTAAATTTATATCATCAGAAGACAGACCTGGTTCAAGTACTCATATACAAACAGAAGCTATTAAGACAATATTTAACTTCTGTTTTTCTATCATGTCTGTAGCCAATTATGGATTTTAGAAGTATCTTCTTGGCAGCTGGTTGCTTCCTTATTTAAATTAAAGCTGTTGTTGGAATGTATAATTTTCTGATATAGTAATATGAGTTGAGACATGAGTGGAGGTTGTAGGCAGAGATCAAGACAAGCTTCTTCTGTAATCATAGTTCTCTAAACACTGCTCCAGAATTGTTGTGCAATAGCACTTATTGCATTGTGATCCATACACCATACATGTACCTCAAAGTACCTTTTAGTACCTCAAAACATACTAAGAATCACATGAATGTGATTCCTCAATGTTCCTCAACGTTCATTGCACAGATTTTAAATATAAGGTTTTGATAAACACATGCCTTATGTGAAGGCAAATGTCATACTTGGTATGTTACTTCTAGTTCCTCACTGTAAGAGGAATCCTCTGGTAAGGGGTGTTTCTGCATACAGAAACTGCATCATTTTGACAAATGTGCCATGACCATGGCTTCAGAATGTAGATAAACCTCTTGATACTCTGTCAGATTCCATCCATATCAACAATGACAACTAATATGACTTACAGGCAGGAATTATTCCTGGCAGGGCTGTAATGTTCTGATCCAGTCTTATATGACTATACAATGAACACTATCAGTGCAGGATGTCAAGAGAAAGAGTTTTAGTACTCTAGCATTATGAAAACTATTAAAAATTTTTACCTGCTCATGTTCAGCTCAGTGGAGGTGAATATCATTTTATGTCTAGCTGGAATTCATCTTCCCAGATTTAGCCCTCAGAAAAATAGGCATTGATATTAAAAGAGTTGAGTAAAATCAATCATCTCTTGAAAGAAATAAATACTTCCAGAGAGTGATTCACCCAACTAAAATACAGAAGGTGAATAGAGTCCTGGAATTATTTTGTTTGCTTGTTTCTTTCTTTCTTTCTTTTTTTTTTTTTTTTTTTTTTTTTTTTTTTTTTTTTGGTTTTGTTTCTCTCACTGCTTTGATTATTAAATGCACCTGAGAATTAATTCTAGCCGTTTGTTAGGTGAGATTAATTCTCCATTCATATGTTTATATGGACTTCATCACTATACATGTGATATTATGCAATCCTTCGAGGAATGAAAGTATTACCCTCTTATGACTTACATGAAACTCAAACATGAACTGTATTTAAAGATTTTCTGCACTGAATTCATCAAAGGTGGTGAATCATAGAGCTTTTTGGAAATTATTACTTCCTGTATTCCGTGTTTAACAATCAATTGTATGTTATGCATTCCTTTTAATAAGATGATTTGTGCCAGATGTCACTTTTTCTCATCTTCTTTTAAGAAACAAAATGTCAAAGAAAGTTAATGAAGAAAAACTGCACTACTGGGAGGTCAAAGAGTTCATAGTCTTACACAGACTCATTAAATGAGGTGGCATACACCAACGGTGGCATTGATTACCATAGCCTCTGTACTTTTAAAGGTTAATGATCATGATGATTAGCTGATCTACTGAAACCAGATAACATTCAATTGAGATAAGTGACGGGTGGTTATAGTTATTAAAAAAGACCAGAAGCAGACTCTCTCATGTTGCTACTTACTTAAAAAGAACCAGAAAAACATCAGCTGTCTCTTTTTATGTAAGTTACTTAGTTTGACACTTCTTATTGCCCCTATTTTATCAATTACCCAAAATATCTTGTCTCTAAAAAAAGATTAGCCAGATACAGAGTTAAGAATATATACTCTAGTGGAAATTTTAAAATGTTGGTTACTTACTATGAACTGTAACAGGGAGACTCCAAAGCAACCTAGGTGTTCATTTTGACTGTACGGTTTTAGAACCAGAGTGAGGTTGAAGCAGCATGACCGTTAGAAATCTAGAGTGGTTTGTTACATTGTAGTTAAATGCATGGTGTTGAGGGAGAATGGGTTGTTTCTTTTGCTCTTTAGGTTTAGGAATTTAAACTTGGAAACTGAGAAAAATAAGCAGTGAAGATATTTGATTCATATTTTACTATATTACAGGAATGAATAGATTTCTGAAACATAAGAGCCAATACAGAAAACTCATTGGCCCTATATAAGCTGACACTATACCATAACCCTAGAGGACCCCTGTACCACCAAGTTTTGGTTGTTTGTTTTGATGTTGCTCCTGCACTGTGTTAGTGCATGAGAAATAAGATCTTCAGTGATAAGTGATGTTACCTCTCTAATTGATGTAACTGGAAAATGGGACAGGAAATGCATAAAAAATCGTCCTTACTTGTTTGATAGAGGCATCCCAATAGATATTTCTTGAAGTCTTACTGTCAACAGAATATTTAGAAACACAGACCTAGAAGGGATAACCATGATGATTAAAGTCAGTCCATCTGTTAGATGGAACTTCAGAAGAGTCCAAAAGATCACATATTCTGTTCCTGTTTCACAGAATCACATCTGGATGGTCAACTGGTCCACCCCCCCAGCTCAAGAAGAGACACCTAAAACATTGTCCAGGACCATGGCCAGGTGAATTTTGAAGATCTCCAAGAAGGTATACTGTACAATGTCTCTGAACAACCTGTGCCAGTGCTTCATCACTCTCACAGTAAATGATATTCAGATAGAATGTCTTCTTTTCCAGTTTTTGCCCATTGCCTCTTTTCCTGGCAGTGGGCACCACTGATAATACTGTGGCTCTTTGAAACTTCCCTTTGCATATTAAGAGTTATAAAATGCTCTCCCCATAGTACTTACAATCTTTCATGTGTAGTACTTAGGATCTGATCATCCTTTTGAAGATAACATTTCACTTAGGGTAAAATTTTTGTTTGTTTGCTTTCTTTATATATATCCATGTGTACTGGGTCTGGCTGGGATGAAGTTAACTTTCCCTCCAGCAGCCCATACAATGCTGTGCTCTGCACTTGTAGCATTGGTATCACACCAGTGTTTTTTCTATTGCTGAGCAATACTGGAACAGCATCAAGACTCCCTCCAACCCCTCCAAGAGCCAGCAGGATGGGTGTGGGCAAGAGGTGAGGAGGGGACATCAACATGGTAGTTGACCTAAATCTTACCAAATGGTGTCACACTCAGCAATTGTTGTGGTTTAACCTGGCTGGCAGCCAAGCGCCACACAGGCATTTGCTCATCCTCCCCACTCCCTCTCTGGGATGGGGGAGAGAATCAGAAAAAATGAAGCCTGTGGATTGAGACAGAAACAGTTTATTAGGACAGAAAAGAAATAATAATAATAGTACTACTACTACTACTAATAGCACTACTAATAATAATGTGTACAAAACAAATGATGTACAATGCATTTGCTCACCACCTGCTGACCGATGCCCAGCATATCCCCAAGAAGCTGGTCCCCCCCCCCCCGGATAGCCACCTCATATTAATTGTTCAGCATGACACCATGTGGTATGGAATACCCCTTTGGCCAGTTTGGGCCAGCTGTCCTGGGTCTGTTCCCTCCCAGCTTCTGCTGTACCCTCAGCCTGCTTTCTGACAGGACAGAGTGAGAAGCTGAAAAGTCCTTGGCTTAGCACTGTTCTGCAGCAACTAAAACATAGTATCAACATTATTCTCATCCTAAATCCCAAACACAGCACCATACCAGATAGTAGGAGGAAAATTAGCTCTATTCTATCTGAAATCAGGACAGCAATAAAAGGTGGGAAAGGGGAAAGAGAGGGGGACCTCTTGTTATGATGATGTCTGTTCTCACAAACCACTGCTACATGTATTGAAGCCCTGCTTCTTGGGACATGATTGAATGTCACTCATTGATGGGAAGTAGAGAGCAATGTCTTTTCTCTCTGTTCTTGTGTGTGTCATTTTTTTTTTTTTTTTTTTTTTTTCTTCCCCTCTTCTTTTCTTACTTCTCCCATTAATGGAATTATCCTTCACCTTCCCAGTAAGGTAAGACCACCACAGTCCTTGTCCTTTTTGGCACCCAACGTGGGGATCAAGGGTTAAAGAACTGGTGTGGTTTATTCATCTGGGACTCTGAGCTTTTCCACAACCTCTCTCTCACTCCCCCTCCTTAGAAGTAGAGGGGAAGAAGAAAGTATTCTGGGGGGGGGAGGGGAATGGAAAAAGGAGAGAGAGAAAACCTCACAGGCTGAGATAGGGATATTTAATTAAAAGGAAAAGCAGGGCTTCAATACACATAGTGGTTGTTTGGAAGGACAGATAACTTCATAACGAGACACACACACACACCCTTCTCTTTTCTCACCTTTTATTGCTGAGTGTGACATCATATGGTATGGAATAGCCCTTTGGTTGGTTTAGGTCAGTTGCCGTGGTGAAGTCCCTTCCTTACCTCTTACCCACATCCAGCCTGCTGGTTCTTGGGGGTTTTGGAGGGAGTCCTGATGTTCTGCCAGTATTTCTCACCAGTAGATACACAACACTGGTGCAATACCAGTGTTGTTCCAATGTACGGAACCAATGTGTTCTTCCAATGTGTGTTCCAATATGTGATACCAACGTTCTAGCTACAAGTGCAGAGCACAGCACCGTATGGGCTGCTGCAGGGAAAGTTAACTCCATCCCAGCCAGACCCAGTACATCATGTTATATTATATTTGATTACATAATTATATATATATATATATTATCCATTACGTAATATATATATATTATAATATATTATGTACTATATAATATTATATATTTTTATATAATATATATACAATATATATAATATATAATATATACGTATTATATATGTCGGGGAATATTCTTTGTTACTGGACCATTTCATTGTTAAACTGGATCATTGCAGTTAAACTGTAAGAGCTATTGTGATACAGTTTTGGCCATTGCTAATTGTCATTCAGCAGTTTCTGCGTATGTTTCTAAGGCTCACAGAGGCAAGGGATGATTTCCAAAAGGCACTTGCTGAGTAATCACCCTGTTGTGTGTGTAAAAAGATCCAATATCACAGCTCCTTCTGCATCAGCTAGACCTAGTGCTATGGAACAGTTACAATATGCTAAATATATTAATAAGGATTCTGGATTCAGTAGAATCCTTGGAACCTGGATTCAACCAAACTCATATGAAAGATGTATCCTTTTCATAAAATATATATAGAAATATCTGTATATATCTATATATTTATATATAGATATATTTTGGTATCATCTGGTATCACCAGGTAAGGTGATGGAACAGCTTATCCTTGGCATTATCTCTAGTAATATCAAAGATAAGAGGGTTATTAGGGGCAGTCAACATGGCTTCACCAAGGGAAAGTCGTGCTTGACCAACCTGATAACCTTTTATGAGGAAATAATGGAGGAAAAGAGTGGATAGATGCAGTGGATAGAAGGCAGTAGACATGGTACATATTGATTCTGACAGATGCTTCTGACACCATCTCCCATAGCATCCTTGCAGCTAAAATTAGGAAGTGTGGTTTGGACGATTGGGTAAAGACATGGACTATAAACTGGCTGAAAGGAAGAAGCCAGAGGGTTGTGGTCAATGGCACTGAGTTGAGTTGGAGTCCTAGTGGAGTCCCTCAAGGGTCAGTACTAGGACCAGTGTTGTTCAGTGTATTCATCAATGACTTGGATGAGGGAATGGAGTGCACTGTCAGCAAGTTTGCTGGTGACACTAAACTGAGAGGAGTGGTTGACATGCCAGAAGGCTGTACTGCCATCCAACACAACCTCAACTGGTTGGAGAAATGGTCAGGGAGAAATTTAATGAAAGGGCAAGTTTTGAGTCCTGCATTTGGGCAAGAACAACTCCAGACACCAGTATAAGCTGGGGACTGCCCTGCTGGAGAGCAGTGAAGGGGAGAGGGACCTGAGGGTCTTGTTGAACAACAGGGTGACCATGAGCCAGCACTGTGCCCTTGTGGCCAAGAAGGCCAATGGCACCCTGGGGTGTATTAGAAGGGGTGTGGTTAGTAGGTCGAGAGAGGTTCTCCTCCCCCTCTACTCTGTCCTGGTGAGATCACATCTGGAATATTGCATCCAGTTCTGGGACCCTCAGATCAGGAAGGACGGGGAACTGCCTGAGATTGCTCTATGCAGAGCCAAGAGGGTGACTGAGGGAGTGGAACATCTCCGTTATGAGGAAAGGCTGAGGGAGCCGGGTCTCTAGCTTGGAGGAGACTGAGGGGTGACGTTATTAATGTTTATAAATATGTAAAGAGCGAGTGTCAGGAGGATGGAGCCAGCCTCTTCTCAGTAATACCCAATGACAGGACAAGGGACAATGGGTGCAAGTTGGAACACAGAAAGTACCACTTATATATGAGACAAAACTTTTTCATGGAGAGGGTGACAGAATATTGGAACAGGCTGCCCAGTGAAGTTGTGGGGTCTCCTTCTCTGGAGACATTCAAAACCAGTCTGTACGCATTCCTGTGTGATATGATTTAGGTATTCATGCTCCAGCAGGGGGATTGGACTAGATGATCTTTCAAGGTTTTTTCCAATCCTTAACATTCTTTTATTCTGTGATTCTGTGATTCTGTGATATGTATATATATATGTATGTATACGTATATATACGTATATACATATTCATATCCAGGACAATGTGATGTTTCTGATGATTGCTAATATAAAACCCAGCGAAGCAGAAATGATCAGACATTTCAAAATCTACCCTATGAGGGAAGTCTGAAAGATCTGGGTTAATTTAACAGAAGGAGGAGAGAGTCTAAAAAATCTAACTTATAAACCAACTCTTTGTTGCAAAGAGAGAGGAAATTCATCTTTCAAACCCAACAAGGTTAAGACAAGTAATGGACTTATACAACATTGAGGGAGATTTATATCAGATATTTGGAAAGCAACTGAATTAGATATGTAGAAAAGAAAATACTTACATGGAAGGATTTCAGCGGCACTTAAAACATTAAGAATGATTTAATTGATAGAAGCAATGTGTACAGCACTGAAAGTGGTTTCTAACTTGTTTTCATTAGAGTTCTATTATCACAATAATTTAATGTAACAGAATATTTATATATATATATATAAAATATGTCAGTCTTCTTTTTTTTTTTTTTTTTTTTTTTTTTCCTGAAAAGATACAACAGAATCAAAACATACTTTGATACACTAGTAAGTGACAGATAGCAAAACATTGTCACTTACTATCTGTAAGTATACTTTTGTTCTTGTATTAGACCATGGTTGATGAGGGAGGTATGTAGAATTAAAAGCAATTAATTATTTAAATTATTTCTTATACCACATTGTAACACATAATTAAAATGTGAGCATTTATGATGTTTTTTTTTACAAGTAGGATAAAAACTATATATATATTTTTTATTCCCTTCCTTCTGAATACTGGGTAGTTTAAATGTGTTCTGTCATTATTGGTCTAATTACTCTCAAATGAATTTCTTTTCCATATCTTAATACACGAAGAAAAGGTCTCCTCTTTCATTACTGCATTTTCTTGCGTGATTTCTTCAGTTATGTGACTACTTCAGAGAGAAGAGCTAGAAATTCCACAGTTTGCAGCTTCTTGTTCCCTTAATTCTATAAGCATTTAAAGAGATTATTATATCACATGATGTCTGTTGTCATATAAGGGAAAGCTACCTTATTTTTTCCCTCTCTGTCTAGATTTTTATTTCATTACACTAAATATGTCATGGCTGTTTATAACAGCTTTTCTTCAAGTGCTGAAATCTATAAAGCTTCATTCTAGGCTCTTTATGAAGTCAATCATTTAGCTAATAAAAGAAAGAAGACTAATGCTTCATATAGGTAGTTGTGACAGTACAACAGGATTACTTAAAGATGTCTGAACAAACAACTGGAATACCTGGAATCAGATACATTTCAGTAGAAGACACTAGAACACATACAGGAAAAGAACCACAACAACATGAAAAAAAGCAAGAAGTTTTGCCTCAGGCTACATCGGGGCATTTGAAGTAATGTAATTCTACCAGGACTAACATGGTGAAGTGTGTATTGCAAAATTAACTGCGAATAAAATAGCTGTAGAGATTGAATGTCTTCTAAATACTTAAATCTAATTGGAATGAGATTAGCCTAAAGGCATAAAAGCATGCCTAATTATTTTTTAATTATTTTACTAGTTTAATAAATAGAATAAATACAGAAAATATTTAATGAGAATTTCATAATAACATTTAAAGAGTTAACTTATTTTTTTCCTGTAGTAAAAAAGCTACTGTACTGAAGTTATGACTGAAGGTAGTATAAAAATTAGTTTTAATTCACTAACTCACACTTGATTGAAGCTAAATGCTGAAGGTATAGATTCAAATGAATATTTTGGTATAAATACAGAATATTTGCCAAACAAAATAGATGTAATGTCAAATAGTGGCAAATATATATACATAACATACATGTATGTATAGTTGAGAGAATATTTTCTTTTCAATTACATGGATAGATATGATTTCTTAATAGAACACTATCTGAATAAATGGATTTTAATTATTTAAGAAATAACTCCCCCTCTCCTCTTCCCCATCCAACCAACAAATAAATAAATAAATTGGTTCTATAGTTCTTTTATTTGAAAGAAAAAAAAAAAAGTAGAATACCACTTTTGGCTTCCCAGTAATAAATGAGCCACGGTGACCTATGCACTAAAGTAAGCTCTTGTGCTGTTGTTCTTTTTTAGATTTCCTTGCATGTTTGACATAAGCTATGTAATTCACATGACATCATAAACCAAAAACAATCAAGATGGAACAACTAACTTTATAAATTAAGATTTAATTTATTAATACATATATAACATATATATATATTTCTCATCTCTAATATCAATATAGACTTTAGTACTTTGTCTGGTGTGTACTTGTGAGACTCTTGATACACATGAAGATTCTATTTTTCAGACAGTTTGTCTGTGATGATATTAAACTCAAAGATTGAAACCATGTGCTGTGTGCAACTAGAGGAACATTTTATGTTCTTTCCACACAGTATACAACCAGGCCTAGTCTGGTTTCTAAAAAATAATATGCAATTGTGATTGGTATCTGGAACTATTACATGAATTCCTCTAAAGCCATGAAAATTTACTCTTTATGCTTTCTTCTTGAAAAGACAGTTCCTGTTCCTCAAAACAGACTCTCTAGTTGTCTAGTTGTCTAGTTGTCCAATTTCTATCTAATGGACAGAAATAAAGAAGAGAGTAAAATGGTTCTTGTTTTAGAACAGTAATTATCACAACAAATATGTCTTTATGTATTTTTTTTCTTTCTTATAGGGAAGTAAGGGACTTAATTGTTAATTTTTCTTTAATGGTTGAAATCTTTGTGGATCTGAAATATCAGCATAACATGGACTAAGGTTCCATGACAACCTTCACCCCTAATAATGGTTTTCTTTGAGAATTCATCAACAAGTTCTTTCTTCAGTCTTTCAGTCTAGTCTTTCTTTCTTTCTTTTTCTTTCTTTCTTTCTTTCTTTCTTTCTTTCTTTCTTTCTTTCTTTCTTTCTTTCTTGTTGGTTAGTTGATTACTGTTATTGCTGTTATTTTTGTTTATTTTTGTTTGTTTTGGACATGTATGTTTGAATTTATTTCTAGTCCCCTCTGAATACACAGACATATTTTAATGTAAACAGACTGTGAGTTCACTTAACTTCATTTCACACCTGTGCTATCACTAATTGCTATTTTACCTCCCTGGCTGTAAACAGAGTCTACAATTATTCTGTGCGCTAATTATCTTGAATAGCTGGTTTGGGGCAAGGGAAGAAGTCAATGGGAATACATATATTCTCATTTTCTAGCATTGAAAATGAAGAATCTTCTAGTGATATTGAGAATATTTATTTATTTATTTATTTACTTATTTATTTATTTATTTATTTTTGCCTTCTTAGACTTATCTTGTTTGTTAGTTGGTTGGTTATTTTTAAGCTAGCCCATGCAGGTAAGCAAGGTCTTGCATGAAAGATACTTTGTTTGTAATTTGCATAGCCTATAATAGTGAAAATTTAACTGAAATCAGTACAAAATTTTTATTAAAATTCCCCAAACTAGAAATTCTAATCCTTGACTGAACTAAGTGGCAGAGTGGGAGAGTTTCAGCTATGGAGTTCAATAAGGTTTTCAAAACTCTTGCTTCAACTGCAATTGTAAAATATTAACGTCTCTTAATATCTATTAGTTTTAATTGACATTAAGACTAAGATATACTCTTATGGATCTTAAAACCTCCTCTGATTTGAGAAAGAGGATATTTAAGCTTCTGTAACTTTATCTTGGACTCATTTATCTTTGTTTCATTTTATTCCTTAAATAATTCCTTAAACTACTTAAAATAAATAAATCAATCAATCCTTCAGTCACCCTAGACATGTTGGAACGCCTGTTCAGACTGTCAATGTGATGCTGTCTTGGTAAAATGCCTGAAGCAGAACCTGAAGGTAACGGCTTGAAATCTCTGTCATATGTTCCATACTGTAAGGATCAAACCTGCATCTTCCTTGCATTTTTTTTTTCAGACTGCTTATTAAGTTTAATAAGCTGTAAAGATCATGACTTACTCTGTAGATTGTAGTAAACTAACCTGAGTTTGATAAACTCTTCAGTTTTATTATTCTCCATGCTTTTTCTCCTGATTTTTTATTTTTCTTTCTTGCCTTTTTCTCCAAGCAACAACAGAATGTAAGAATTAAGTGCACTGAAAACTGAAACAACAGCTCCATAGATTTTATGTGAATTCCTGTTATTATTTGGAAATGATATGAATATATTTGCTAGGAGGAAAGATATTTTATTTTTTTTTTAAATCTGAATTTATTCCTAGTGTAGACTTCATTTTTTAACTCACCACTTTAATAATGCAGTGAACTTCTTGTGATGTTTTTATTCAAATTATGTTCTGTGCTTTTTTCTGGATGACTTTGTCCACACCATTTGTTCTATTGTTCTTCTATCATAGCACCCAAATTTGTTCTTTTTTAACATTTCCTCCTATATTTTTCATTCATGAAGTGTGCCTTTCTGGCATTTCTAAATAGATCTGTGGAAACTTTTAGAAGGGATTGGTGATCAAATAAGGATTCATTACATCATGAAATTTCCTGAAACTCATTTTTTACAAAGAAGAATTTACTTTATGCCCACCTATGCAAACTTGTTCTTTATTTGGAATTAGCAATTTTTATTTATTTTTATTTTTTTTTTTTTTGTAATAGTTTATGTAACATAATTATTTGTAAGTGTAACTTTTACCACTTTGGACTTAATCAACATTTTCTCTATGGTTCTAACAAAATATTGTAAATCTTTCTACAGACAGAAAAAACGTAGTAAGTTAGTATGATATTGACCAAAAATTAGTTCAAGCATGTTTGCAAAAACATGAATTCAGTCATGAACAGCCATTAAAACACAAATCTACAATTAGTGGAAACAATAATAAACAGAAAAGCACTTGCAAAATAATCAAATGTTTAATATTCTCTTTTTCAGTTTCTGCAGTTTTGACCTCTCACAAGTATCTTTGTATCCTTCAAACTTGGCTAAATTTGTTAAAGACAAATCATCTCTGTTTTGTTAGTATTCTTTATTGTATTGAAGAATTTCAAGTTAATTTATATTGTAAAATAAATATGACTAGTGGTTCCACTTCATCAGACATAAATCTTGGCACAAAGGTTTACATTTTGCTTGGATACTCAGATCAACCACTAAGGAATTAAAAATATATTAATCTTATAACATGCTTTCACTAGATAACCTTTCAGAGCAAACTATCCTTAGCTCCATATTGTTATTACCTATTTAGATGTAGTATTTTTATTACAATCAATTGTAAAATACATACAAATAAGTGTTTTTTTCTTTGTAACACTGAATTTGTTGGCAGATGAAAAATTAAAATACATCAAAGTGTTTAATGGTGTTATATCACATGAAGTATTTTTTTTTTCTTAGCTGTAAAGGACAAAAGAAAATAAATATTTATTTTATTTATTTTAAAAAGAAATAAATAAAATAATCTAAGCTAAATCTAAAAATAAAAGAATCTAAATAAATAAAACAATTTAGAGCTGCTAAAATGAAATAACTACAAATATTTTTTGACAATGAATTTTCATGTTCTTTAGTGTGACACTTTATTTCCATTAAATGTGATAAGAAAACACTGAGACAATAATCACCTTGATACCATCAGATCTTTAAAAATCTTACTGTACTCCTGCACGATCCTGTATGATATTGAATGGGTAATCTAACTAAATAAAAAAGTAAGCTTTTTTTCTTTTTTTTTTTTTCCTCAATATTAATTACCCAGAAAATTTCTATTCCTGTGAGGATTTTTTTTTTTTTTTCAAAAAGGGGAAAAAAAATAAAGACTAAATTATCATGACCATGATGAACAACAACATAAGCATTACATGAACTATGCAGGAATTCAGGAATGATTAGGAAATTAAGGAATGATTAGGAAAGTTCAGAGGAAATGTAAAAATGAGAGTTTCAACAGAGTTGCAACACAAAACCATTGTTTATTTATGTTTATTTAGGTTCAGATGATACATAAACGAAGTCCTGAACCTGAACTGTAACAGTTGCTGTTATTGAGGATATTTAGTACGAAATTTTGCACTAACCAGAATAGTATTTTTTGTACTAACCAATACAAAATCATTTAGTATAATCTAGCAAAATGCCAAATACAGTTAGTGATTACTGTTAATACACATGGTTCATTAAGATTTATGGGATTCATATGTTTATGTGCCTATTCAAGGCTTAGAAAAAAAACACAAAAACAATGCTGGGGATCAACAGCACCCTGGTCATATGTCTGTGTTAGCACTGTAAAGATACAATTCATACTAAAGATTCATCTCTCTTAGTAGTATTCTTGTTATTAATATATTTTATTTCTTCCTGATTTGCTGGGAGTATCTGCAGTACATGTGATAGATTTGGTAATTTGAGATTAAAAATATATTTTTAGTCATGTTTTTCAAAAACAATAACAAGAATTACTGAATGTGATGTTCATCTGCCTAAATTTACATCAGAGAAAGAAACCAGAAAACCTGTATACATCCTAAACTACATAGCCAGTGATTGTTTTAATAATATGTCACTTCTTCTGCAGTTTTTAGCTCATCAGCTATCGCATTATTGATAGAAATGTCACACAGTTTATTCAAAATTTGAAAGAAACAATAAAGTGATATTTTTCTCTGTTAACAAAACTGTTCTCAGCATTGAAGAGATGGATGATAATTGCAACAATTTATTAAGAAATTAAACCATTGATAATTCAAGGTCATGAAAGTTCACTCCAGTTTGTAAATAATATAAAAATGACATTTTTAAAAAAAATATAGATTCATATGTGTATTAAGATGTGATTATATTTCTGAATATTTACTCATATATATATGAACACATATTACTTTAGTCAGCTTCCATTTATTATTAAAAGTGGTTTGGAATTGAAAGTTCTCTTTTTCTTTGTTCTGTGTTCTATAGTGCCTTCAATTGATTAGGTAGAAAATATATAATATTGCTAATTATATTTCACCTGGAGTACTGCATTCACCTCTGTGCTCCCTAGAAAAAGAAGCACATGGACCTACTATCCAAATCCAGAGGAGGGTGATGAGAATGATCTGGAATGAGGCTGGAACACCTCTCCTATGAAGACAGGCTGAAAGACGTCAGGTTGTTCAGTCTGCAGGATGGAAGGCTCCAGAAAGACCTTAGCAGACTTCCAGTAACTAAAAGGGGCCTACAGAAAAGCTGGGGAGGGACTCTTTGTCAGGGAGTGTAGTGACAGGACAAGGGGGTAATGGCTTTAAACTAAAAGAGTATAGATTTGCATAAGATATAAGGGGGAAAAAAATCTTTGAGGCACTGGAACAGGTTGCCCAGAGAAGCTGTGGATGCCTAGAAGTCTTCGAGGTCAGATGGGGCTTTGGGCAACCTGATCTAGTGGAAGGTGTCCCTGCCCATGGCAGGGGAGTTGGAATTAGATGGTCTTTAATGTCCTTTCCAACCCAAGCCATGATATGATTTTATGATTCTATGATTCCATGATTGGTTACATCAATAGGAATAGAAAAAAAGTAATTGATAATTTATTAGACCAAGACCAAAAATTTTGAAAATATTATTGTTGTCACCAGATAAAACTGCACATGATATATAAATCTATGGCAGAAGGCACAGAGTTCTGTTGTTATTATACCACAGCTATTATTTCTTTTGCAGCTCTTTCACTTGCATCATTACCCTTGGGTTCCAGGACCTTCATGGTCCATTTTGTGTTGATTCTTAACACTATTTATAGAAATTGGAAAGATGAAGAAACATTCAGAAGAGATCAACAAGCAGGCAGAAGCAAGTAAATTCTTTATGATGTAAATAACTTGAAAAGATTTATGGCAATGTGCTTTATATTATATTAGAAAACCTCACTCAGCTCTGCCTAGAGTTTCATTTCATATATTTTACAAGGCTTGCAGTTTATCTGTTCATATCAGTAGACCCTTTTATTTAATTTTCTTGGACACTTTGACAGTTAATAGGACTGAATAATGAGAGCTTCCCACAATGGATATCCTGTGGTTATTCTCTGTAAATACAGAGTTTTAACTATTAAAATATTCTTCGAAGAAACCTCAAAGTGCATGACAGGCATCCACAATTATGGTTTTCTTCACCTTTAATTAATTAATTAATTTATATATTTATTTTTCCTGATCTGAATTACAAGGAGACTGTTCTTCCTTTAAGAATAGCCAAATCCCATTCTCAGCCAGATTTTCAAGAATTGTAATGAAATGCTAATACTCCTGTAATTTTCTTTACAAATCTTCATCAGTTTTAAATGTGTAAGATTCTCATGAAATTTCCATTGACATAATAAAGCCTTCTCCAGCACTAAATTTCTCAAAGCAATGTTCTACACAACTATTAAATAGCCAAACATCATTAGTGACCCAAAAAATATCTGTAACAACAAATCAATAACATCTTCAGTTTAGTTTTATTTAGAATAGCAGGATATTCATTTAACATCAGTAATTTACTGCCAAAGTTTTACAATAGTAAACACTTGAAAACACTGGTGTGTATATATATATGTACATGAGTACATATAAATATATGGAAAGGTATATCTCTCTACATAGTTATATTTATATATACACGGATATCTTTGTGTGTGTCTGTGCATGTAAATAAATCATGCAAATCAATATATATATACATATATATATATAATTGTCAAAATAATCAACTATAGTCTTAGTTAAAATTTACAAGGGCAAATGGTGATAGGACAATAGGGAGTACTCATAAAACAATGGAGAATATTTTTAAACTAGAAGAGCGGAGATTTAGATTAGATGTTAGGAAGAAATTCTTTACTTAGAGGGTGCTAAGTCACTGGAACAGGTTGCCCAGTGAAGCTGTGGATGCCTTCATCCCTAGAGGTGTTCAACGACAAGCTGGATGGGAATTTGAGCAACTTGGTCCTGTGGAAGGTGCCCCTGTCCATGGCATGGGGGTTAAAGCTAGATAATATTTATGTACATGATTTTCCTCACCTAGACCTCACCTCGCCTCCCCCAAAACCACACACACACACACCAAAAAATACAAAATAAATAAATCAATTTCAACTATCTACTATGGGTTAAGTTTTGCTATTCAAATACCATTAAATGCTTTTCTCACTAAAATGTGTTTTCATAGAGCAGAGATGCTATTAATCACATGTAAGTATAATACTGACTATGCTTATGACAGATCAACATTAATCAAGCTTAGAGTTCAGGTTTCTGAACTCATTTAATGTTGTTTATGTGGTACCTAATTCTCCAAAATCTAGTACTTTGTAAAGTTTCTCTTTGAGATTTTGAATTTAATGGTATGTGTATTCAAAAGGTAATTATATGCAGCTACCTGATTAAATGTTCATTCACAAAATGATTAAAAGTGTGTTATAATGACAGTTGTAGTATGTCAGGTTCAGGACTGAATGATTATCACCTGCTGATTCTACAAGTGAATGTCTGTAATGGGAGTAATTTTACAGCAACACTGATAAACTAATACTGATCATATATTACAATGATTATTTTGGTGTGTCAGATACCTATTTGAAAAGAAAAAAAATCACTTTGAAAGCTATATAACAAGTTCCTATTAAAGCTTTAACAATGGGAATGGGTTATGTAAAATTCTTGCTACTACAGAGAAACAGCAACCAAAAAGATCAATTCCCCTAGAATCCCTATATATTTTTATATATTTAAAGACTAAAAATTCTAGTTTTACCCCCAAGACTTCCTAACTAGTCAGGGAGAATTAGGCCCCTTTAAAAAAGTCTTTAAAATTCTACTCAGTTGACAAAAAACATGTAATCCAAGAAAGAAATACAATTATAAAACATTGTGTTATGTTTTAAATAAGCATTATAAGAAAATAGATGATAATTTATTTTGTTCCACACGGATCCAAATTAAATCTGGGAAAACAGAACAAAAATAAAATAAACAAAACCATCATACTGGAATCCTTGTTTTTCAGACAGATTTGAATGTGACCACTTTATTTCAGATTACGGTTCCCAATTATTACATATTTGTGCATGGTGACCGTGGCTGCATAAATTATTCATCAAATTTTGTCAGAAGTCAACGTGACATTTGCTGAAACATAATTATGTTTCTAAAACCATACTTTCAGTATGTATCAATTTATAAGATAAAAGGTGATAAGATTCCTGGCATTTCAACATCAAATGCCTTGTCTGAAGAGCAGTGAAAAGTCATTTGATACTGCAATACTGCTAAGGTTATATAAAAATATTTCTAAATATTTCCTTCCTTCCTTCCTTCCTTCCTTCCTTCCTTCCTTCCTTCCTTCCTTCCTTCCTTCCTTCCTTCCTTCCTTCCTTGAGATGAAGTGTGGTTTTTGTTGTTTTTAGGTGTTTTTTTTTTCTTTTTTTTTTCAGAAAAATAATATCTGCACTCTAGACAATTGTGTATTTTTTGTTTTGTTTTCAAATTAAGGACTCACACTTCATATCAAATAATATCTAAAATGTTCAGACTTCCTTTATAAAAAATGTAACGTATTTTCAAAGTAACCTATTGCAAATGGACTGTGCTTGGTCGTATTTTTTTAATGTATTGAAATGCTATATTATAGATTTTAAAATGGATAAAATGTTTCCTATCAGTTTGAATAGTGCTTAATCACCTCAGATGTTCATCATTTCTCTGAATTAGAATTAACGACACATTTCTGAAAGAAAAGATTTTCCCTGTTTTTTAGTTAAAGATTAATAAGGACTTTTTGCAAAAGCATTTAACTTTTGTTTTTATATACTGCTTGTTATTATAAGATACAAAAATTCTGAAATCATTTCCATTAATGATTCATCTGTCATCAGAAAACAGGAGTCATTTTCTACAGGAACTTAAAAATAAAATTTTGATAAAATGCTTTTGAGACAGCTGTGAGTGAATTTGTTGACTGAACAAATATTTAATAGGGTAAAAAATCCTACTGGAAATCAAACTGCAGACATTGTCCAACTTAAACTGAGACTCTACATTCTATACTCTGTGCAGACAGAAGAGTTTTATTTTTGTTTGGAACACGTAGTTCAGTATACAATCATTGAAAATGAAATGTCCATAGAGGAAAAAATATGTAAAAACATGTACAATATATTAGATATGAGAGAATGTAAAGTACATTATTCTGTCTTAATCTTGCTGTATTAATTTCTAGCAGAAAGTTCAGATAAGGAAGAAAGAAGTGATCAGGGTAGATGTCTAGTAGTATAGCTCCCTTAATGGGAGCTATAGGGAAGTGACCACTTGTGAGCAGCTGCAAGTTGCTAACTGAAGGGTTTGGGTGAGTGAGAAGAACAATGAATGGCAATGGAATATAGATTAGAGGAATACATGTACATGTATAACGTTAGTACCTTTGGGCTAATTTTACTTTAACATAAGGCTATCTGGAACCATTTCAAAACACCTTGTTAAATAATCTAATGACCTGGAAATACAGAATGTATCAAGTTCATGTAATCAAGTTCATGTTACGAGCCTAAGTCTGTTTCAATACATTCCGTACCCTCTATATACTGTTATAAGAATGGGAGAATGTAAAGAGTTTCTCTAAAATGGGCTTGACATTTCTGAAATATGATTGAGAAAAACAAACTTTTATGAATATTATAACATGCATTCTTACACTGCTTGTACGGAAACATGTTATTTTCAAATTGAAGAGAAATTGTAGTTATTCAATGAGGTCTGTCAGTGTAACAATATAATAAAATGTATAATTATACTTTCAATTTTCTGCATAACCATTTTCTACTGTTGCTTTTCCACATTGGTATTGTCACTTTACAAACAGATAAAACTAGGATTTTCAAAGAAATATTTATTTAATTTCTTACATGTATATCTTCCTGTACTGTGTGTATGTATACATAAATCCATACAGAGAGAAATTTGAAGAAATAAAAATATCTACATCTATTATAAATACATCTATTAATGTGTTCTGCTCCTGCTGATTTTGCTTATTGTGTTAAAGATCTTACAGATTTTGATGAAGAGCTACAGAAGCAGGATGACAGAATAAGAAGAGTATGGCATGATCCAGAACAACATCCATGCATTGCTTATTGTGCATAATTTACTGGATTTTTAATGTATTAAAAAAAAAAAAAAAAAGTATTTAAAAACAAAAATAAACAAACAAACAAAAAACATTGTATGTGTCTTTTCATCCTTTTTAGACACATCTTTATACAAATATCAAATAAAAGCAGAAAAAGATATATTTTTATCTCACCTCTACCTTGGGTAGCTCTACATGTATATGGGTCATTCTTATTGCTATGGTTTAATTTGGCAGACAGCTGTGCATCACAGAACCATTTACTCACCCTCCCCCCACAGTGGGATGGGGGAGAGAATAGAGGAAAAAAAAGGTTATTAGGACAGAAAAGAAATAATAATAATAATAATAATAATAATAATAATAATAATAATAATAATAATAATAATAATAATAATAATGTGTACAAAGCAAGCGATTGCTTACCACCTGCTGACTGATGTCAAGCCCAGCCCTGAGCAGTGGTGTCCTTCACCCTGGCCAGTCATCCCATATTAATTGTTCAACATGACATCATATGCTATGGAATATCCCTTTGTCATATTCTCATCCTAAATTCAAAACCAACACTATACCAGCTAAGAGGAGGAACATTAATTCTATCCTAACTGAAACCAGGACACTTGTACCAAACATAAGTTAGATAATAACTGATTCTTCTATAGAGAAATGAGAAGATCAAATAATTTTTTAGGGAGCATCATCAGCAACAATATCGTTAGTTCTTATAAATATCACATTAAATACCTTAGTTCTGTTATCTAAAAACACTTTGATCATACAGAACTTAATCTGGGTCACATTGTCTTACTTGCTAACAAGTAACTTTCTGTACAAGAAAATAGTGTATACTCTAAATACCACTTAGAGTGTTGAATATGACTTTGAAAAATGAAAGGGTAAAAATATTTTCTGATTGCATATTGCTTCCCCCAGAAATCACAGAAATAGACAAATAAGGTGGTAGACCACCTTACTTCCATTAACAATGTAGAATTTCTTAATGAAAACTGAAAGATTTACTAAACTTTAAAGACAGCTTGAAATACAAGGATCCAGTCTGCATCCTTACGCACAGTTTAGAATCCAACTACAAAAAAATCAGTTCAGGAATAATAAAGATAATAAAGAAACAAACAAACAAAACAAAACACACACACACACTACTACCAACCATCTAACCAACCAAACAACAACATCTGTATTTCTGTTGTTCACATAATTAATTATTATACAAATATTGAATGATTAGAAAGCTGCCTGGCAGAGAAGGATCTGGGAGTATTGGTTGATAGTCAGCTGAATATGAGCCAGCAGTGTGCTCAGGTGGCCAAGAAGGCCAAGAGCATGCTGGCTTGTATCAGAAACAGTGTGGCCAGCAGAACTAGGGAAGTGATTGTCCCCCTGTACACAGCTCTGGTGAGGCCACACCTCGAGTACTGTGTTCAGTTTTAGGCCCCTCGCTACAAGAAGGACATCGAGGTGCTGGAACATGTCCAGAGAAGGACAACAGAGCTGGTGAGGGGTCTGGAGAACAGGTCTTATGAGGAGCAGCTGAGGGAGCTGAGGTTGTTCAGCCTGTCTCAGGGGCAACCTTATCACACTCTATAGATACCTTAAAGGAAGCTATAGTGAGGTGGGGGTTGGTTTATTCTCCCACGTGCCTGGTGACAGGACAAGGGAGAATAGGCTAAAGTTGCGCCAGGGGAAGTTTAGGTTGGGTATTAGGAAGAACTTCTTTAATGAAAGGGTTGTTAGGCATTGGAATGGGCTGCCCAGGGAAGTGGTTGAGTCACCATCCCTGGAGGTCTTTAAAAGACGTTTAGATGTAGAGCTTAGTGATATGGTTTAATGGAGGACTGGTTAGTGTTAGGTCAGAGGTTGGACTAGGTGATCTTGAGGTCTCTTCCAACCTGGATGATTCTGTGATTCTGTAAACTGATATTGTGGCATTATATTTCTGTTTGTAATTGGAACTCAGCCAAGTTTGGATGCTAGCTGTATAAACCAATATATTATTTCATAATTAGTCATGAGTATGTGTCTTCAAGGATAAAGCTTGTTAGAGGTAGAGTCATCAACAACGAAGACTGCTAACCCAAAGCTTTCTGTTCTAGTATCCCTTTGCAACTACTAAACATATATCAAAAATCCTAAGGTACGAAGCATCTCTGTACTATACCAGGGAAATAGTAGGTAATTTTAATTTTATTTTTTCCTCAAACAACTTCTCTTGCTTTCCCCCCCCCCCGCCCAAAAAAAAAGAAAAAAAAAAAACAAAACACATGAGGACATGAAGATAAAGTGCTAACTCTTAATTTTTTTCAGGCATTCAGATTCTGTCTAAAATACAGGTAGCATCACATTATATTCAGCTATACCCTTCATGTGATCTTCTGGCATGCTTGAAACCAGTACGATTTAGTTTATACAGAGATAAACTTTTTTTTTTTTTTTGTCCTGGCAAAACCATGTGTTAATCATGTTGGCCTGTCAACACCTAGTATGCTAAAATAGTATGCTAGTTTTATTCTAAAGCATTCTGGTGTAATCTGGGCAACTTTCCCAAGCTGCCAGGTGGAAGAGGTGGAGAAATGTAGGTGTTGGAAGACTATAAGCCAAATTGTGTCAACTGTTTCTTACTGTATTTCTATTTTTATTTTTATTTTTATTTTTATTTATTTATTTATTTATTTATTTTAACTGAGGAACTGTAACATTGAAATGGAACTTTCTTGTTTTAAAAATAAATAAATAGATGTTCAACACTTTTTTTCCTTTCAGGAAGTGTATGTGAAGAAATTTAAACCTACCAAATGTCCTGTCAGGGAACTGAGAACAGATATAGCAGTTTCTGGTGCTTAAACATTTTTTAATTTTTTTTTTTTTTTAAATGACGAGTAGCAAAATCTTGGTACTTCTCTTTCCTCCATTTAATTCTCAGTCATCACAAAGTTCTAGTTCATCTGTATCACCTTTACATATATTACTTTTCTATCCAATATTCAAAACAGAAAACTGAAAAATATTGTTGTGATAGTATTTTTGTGTTAGCTTTATTTGTGCAGCATTACAGTCATTCTAGCTTCTGGCCAAAGAGAGGCTGATATTAGAGGGCATATGTGAAAGTTATCAGCCCCTTTCCAGTTTCAAGTATCTCCCTAGGTCATTTCTCTAGAGATGAATTAAACTTCTCTATTGATTCTAATAATTCTATAGTTCTATATTTGTTAAAAAATATTTTAACTGCCGTGTAATTTTTACTGAGCAATTAACAAAGTACAGCAGACAGAAAAATCATAGTGTAATATTCTAATAATCTCTTTTATCTAATATTTCACTGTGATATTACATAAGAAAAAAAAAAAGAATTTGTTCAATAATATATATATATATATAAAAATATATATAAATATATATATATTATTTATATATATATAATATTTATATATTATTATATATAAATATATAATATATATTTATTTATATATATAAATAAATATATATATTATATATATATATATTTATATATATATATAAATATATATATATATATATATATTATTTATATATATATTTATATTTATATAAATATTTATATATTATAAATATTATAAATATAAATATTTATATTAATTAAATATTTATATTTATATAAATATATATATATATTATTGAACAAATTCTTTTTGTTTATTTTATAATTTATTTTATATTTATTTATATGTATATATATATATATAAAAGTAAGCAAAGTAATAAACGTAACAAGATTAAAAGTACAATGTAATAAAATAAATTTTTCAGTCCCTAGCTGGAGAGCTGAAACAGACAGTAAAAATAATATCTACACTTATAATACATTTAGTGTCCTAAATATAATAGTGATTGTCTATGCAGTATGTTTTTGTCAGAGTCTAGACCTACAGCCTCTTTATTAAATCATGTTATGCATCCTGAAATACACACCCACTCACATATAATCTTGTTTTACATCATATTCAGAAGAGATCTTAACAAAACAAAAAACAAACAAAACAAAACAAAAAAGGTACATTAACAAAAGAATTAGTATTGAAAGTAAATCTTGATTAGACAGAAAAGTTCAAATATTCATAATAATCCTTATATGAAGAATGCATTACAACAGACTAACATGGACATAAACCATGCTAGTCTAGGAAATAAACGTTGGAGTTAATGACATGGATATTGTGGAGGTGTAATTTCAAGGTTATTGTGATTCATAACACCTTCATTCATCAGAACATTTTGACAGTTGAAGATATTCCTTTGGACCATGTAAATTTTGGTTTAAAATCCCTAAAAGAAATGAGAACTGTATTCATGAGAACAGTATTCAATGAGAACAGTGCTGACTACTCAGAGAATAAGTGGGGCATCTCTTTAAACTATTATCAGCCTTGTGAACATCTCCTATATATTTCTAGGCAAAGTCAAATCCATTAACTTAAACTACCCTCAATAATATTATTTAGTTTATTTTACTTTTTTGATAATGGGCTACTGTTTTTCAAGTTATTGCTTCTGTACCTGTAGGATAAACTGATAGCTGAGTACATGTCAGTCTCATCTTTTATTATTTTATTACTCTTATTACAGTCTCATTCCTTTTATTACTTAAAACATACTGTAATGTGTGATGTTGGGATGCATAGAGTCTGAGGTTGTGGGGGCAACTGAGACCACATAACTGAATAAATGATAACTAAAGCAAACACGTCTATAAATATAATTTATATAAATATAATTTCTAATTCATTGGGGGAGGAGGGGTAGGAATGATTAACCATGTTGCTCTATAATGCTCACTAAATCTCTGACCTATTGAAGTCTAGGACCATGAGTCCTTAGACTTGAAATATTTTGCATTACACTGAAGAATATTTGTAGTGATTTTGTTTTTGTTTGTTTGTTTGTTTGTTTTATTTTGCAGATCCCAAAAGGAGGTTTTAACATAAGTATAAAAATCCATCTTTAGTTCCTAATTTCTAGGATAACATTAATTATTGCGGTTGAAACCCTTACATTAAATTCCATTGTTACCACTGTGACATTTCCTGGCTTTAATAATTAATTCAAACAGCATAATCCTTATTATTTAAATTTCGTTTTAATACAAGAAGTATAATCCTTTTATTGTAATACAATAACCACTTATTCACACTTTTATGAGTTCATCTAATGAAATACTCTGAAGCTTTTTACACAAATAAGACTTTTATATATTGATCAGTTTTAGAGCTTTTTACCTTTCTTACAATTCTGCATGAATAAATTGCATTTTGTGGAAGGTTTCCATAAATGTGCTCTTATTTGAAGAACAGTAAAATGATGAGTATACATATCTGTATTTATCACCAATTATTTATGTTTTATGGTTTTAATTATAAGGAACAGTTTTTGTAGTGACTGTAATATAATATTCATATGCAGAATAGACTAAAAAGAATTAATGTACTTTTAAATTAGACTACAAATTAAAAGATATTTATCTAGAATTAATTTTAGGTATCACTTAGGGGAGCTGAGATATATTTTTATTGCAGAATAGACTAGAAAGTAGAAGTTACATTTCTCTGTTAACCAACTGTTACATGACAAGTAAACAAGTTTAATTGTGTTATTCACCTCATTGACTGTAATGATTCAGTAATAAGGGTAATAGACACCTCAGGACCAGATGGCTTAGGGAAAAAAAAAAAGTCCCTGTGAACTACTACTTTTTCATCTCAAGTATCTGATAAATATGTTAAGTCCCTGCACTGTGATGACAGTCTGAATTTCCCACCAGCTGGCCAGTTGCTCTGCACAGTGGGTGCTATCATCCTCATCTGATTGTTGAATTATCAGCTCCATAGTGAGGTCAGGACTTTTTTTTTTTTTGAGTGATTTCATATAAACATTATAATAATTGACAAATATGATAAGTTGATAAGGTTTTCTCAGTAATGTTGGGTCGTGAGTTACTATCAAATTCAGTATGATCTCTGCTCATAAAAGTGCTTGTCAACCACATGCATAAGCAGGATAGGTTGATTGTGTGTCGTGGTTTAGCCCGGCCGGCAGCTAAACACCACACAGCCGTTCGCTCACCCTCCCCCCTCCCTCTCTGGGACGGGGGAGAGAAATGGAAAGTGAAGCCCGTGAGCTGAGATAAAGACAGTTTAATAAGACAGGAAAATAATAATAACAAAAATAATAATAACAATAATAATAATAATAATACAATGGTGATAATAGGAAAGTAATAATAATATGTACAAACAAGTGATGCACAATGCAATTGCTCACCACTCGCTGACCGATGCCCAGCCTAACCCTGAGCAGCCCGGGCCCCTCCCCCCGGCTAGCCACCCCTATATATTGTTTAGCATGACGTCAGATGGTATGGAATACCCCTTTGGCTAGTTTGGGTCACCTGTCCTGGGTCTGTCCCCTCCCAGCTCTTACTGCACCCCCAGCCTGCCCATTAGCAGGACAGAGCAAAAGGCTGAGATGTCCCTGGCTTGGTATAAGCACTGCTCTGCAACAATTAAAACATCAGGGTGTTATCAGAACTCTTCTCATCCTAAACCAAAACACAGTATTCCACCAGCTACTAGGAAGAAAATTAATTCTGTTCTAACTGAAACCGGGACATTGTGTAAAGAGAGATTGGGGATACAGTTACCTCTCATCAAGTTGTTTTACTACTCCAGCCTTTTGCTCAGTACCATGATACCTCAAGCAGAGTCTGCATATGATCCTAGATGCCAGATATTTCAAGCATAAAAACACTGTCTATTTCTAGCTGTCATCTGTTTTACTGAAAGAAGATTGCTGAAGAACCCCACCCCCTTCCCAGAAATGTCAACAAAATGGACAGGTTGATTATCTACAGCCTGTATCAGCCAACACTGTTCAGATCTGAGGCAGTATACAACCTACTGTCTGCCACTATTCCTTGGTTTTGGCCATTATGTTTTTCTAGCACTCCTATTCTTCTCTACTTAAATATTACATTTGTTTCTGCGTCTGGCTGTTCAAAATCTGATTGTAGTAGAGCCTAACAAGACAAAAAGGGTTCTTTTTTCTTGTTTGTTTGTTTGTTTTTAATGTGTGTGTCTATGTGTTTCTTCACAGCACATTATTTGCTTTCTGTTACCTGAGTTCTGACTTGTCTTTGTAAACAAGACAATACTTGGTCCTGCATCCAAAAGAAATTCTTTCCAGAGTTTGAAAGGGAAGCTGAAAATTGTGTAATCAAAAGAGAAAGGAGAAAAAAATAAAACAGGTGTATTTGTCAATTCATCAGTGGAAAAGTGATTCTGAAACACAAGATAATTCTGAAAACCTGTGGTAATCTAATTTCATTATTATTCAAATGCATTTATTAAAGCAAACTGGAATTCCTCAACAACTTTAGTAACATCCAAGTTACATTAAAGTGCTAGAAAATCCAAAATAAAAGACTTCAAATAGCACTATAAAACTTTATCTGAATGTATTTGTTACATTCTATTTACACCAGCTAAAGGCACAGTAAGTTTTTCAGATGCTATCAAAACAACAAAGAGTATTACTCTTTTCCTCTCATAATAATGAATATGTTCCCATGACTGTGTATAATGCAACTTATTCACGTTACGTTGTTTTTATTGTTTGTTTGTTTGTTTTTTGTTTGTTTTTTTGTGATGCATTCACACATAGCCTTATAAGAGGATGCTACTGTTCTTCAGTATAAAAATCCCTTGTTTAAATAAAGAGAAACTGACAACAATCATTTGGGGTTCTTAATCACAGACATGTCCCTATTCTCATACCTTTTTATGAAGTATATGTGAAGCTAAAAAAAATACATTTGAGAAATAAAAATTTGCTTATAAAAAAAAAAAAAACAAAAAAAAAAAAACAGGAGCATACAGAAAAAAAAAAAAAAAAGGCAATATAAGGAAATATATAAATACATAAAAATTAATATTCTCAATATAATAAAAAAAAATCAATCCAAAGGCACACCTCCTGTAGCAAGTGAAGTGTTAAAAAAAAAAAAAAGTGGGAATACAAAGACCAGTAATTTTAAATCATGAAAGAAACAGAAATAAATTTCTCACTTATGCTATGATCAAAAAGTCTGTGAATATTGGATTGCTTATTTACTTGGGTATCGGAAGCTGAAACAACTGGTTAAGATGTTCAGAAGAGAGGCAATCTTCTGTATGAACCTTCATCAAAAGAACAAAAATGATCTCTACTCAAGTATTTGAATTAAGGTACAATGTATAAAAATTGTGATGGAACTAACTGATGAACTGATAGCAGGACATACTGAGAGTTTATTCTTCAGCACTTTACAACTGGGTGTAAGCCACACAAGCTAAATGGTGCAGAACAGTCCACTTCTCCCTACAGGACTGACATTTTCTACAGTAGTTTTCAGTTAGTACTGGAATTTCTTCAGTGCTATGTGTTTCTATGACCCCCCACATTCTATATTTGTAGGCTTCTTTGTTTGTTTTCCAGTTCAGTGTGCTTTACAGTAGGCAAAGTCCGAACAAACCAGATGGTTGCATAAATATGACAATAAAGTCCTTACTGAATGAAATAGTTATATGCATTTTATGCTTGTGAATCCTTTTGGAGCATGCAGAGATGATGGATCTACAGGGAAAATGTTGGAAAACCTTAGAATAAAAATCCAGAGAACCACATCTAGGCTTTGCTTTGTAGGATTCAGTTCCTTCACTCCAATAGTCAGCTAAAAGGAAATTAGCATTTACACAGAGTGAATGACTGGACAACCAGGACATAGAAGCAAATTAGACATCTACATTGTCTTGCAATGTAAACTGATACAAAGCCAATGATAACAATATATTCAGATTAGAATTTCATACATCCTTTCTGTAAACAAAGGATTAATCCAAAGAAATGAATGGAGTGAACTTTTTATATTGGTAAATCACAAAAATGTATTGTTAGCTTTGACTTTGGACAGATTTGGTAGGGAAAGACTTTGGGATTGACAAATGGAAAGGATTCGTCCCAAACAAAGTGAGAGGATCAGAAACACTCTTTATTTTTTAGGAACTCAGTAGTTTAAATACCTCTCCAGAATGATATTCTGAAGAGTAATACCTCCTCTGAAGTTCCCCATCTTTTCTACTGTCTTTTATACTAGAATTAAACATGTTCTTTGACAAGCTTCATCTTCATTTATACTAAAATGCAAAAGTGCTCTGTGGTGTGCCATATATTCTAGTCTTCCAGTAACCTTGACTAGGCATCACACAGAAATGCACTGTAACTCTTTTTTTGAAAACCACCTGGTTTAAACTCTCTCTTCTGATGCTCACATGGAATTTCCTTTACAGGAAACCAAGGCATGGACTGCAGAAATCAATGTCTTATTCTGATATGGGATCTCTATATGTACCTACATTCTGAAATGCTCTTAAGGACCACATTAGACATCTTTGTCAACCAAACTCATTTCATAAACAACTTCCACTATGGCTCTGACGCTCAAGGCATCAGATTTTCTCCCACCACAGCTGTCTGTTCCATTCTCACTTTTTTTTTTTTTTTTTTTTTTTTTTTTTTCCAGGATATTCACCTGGTCTCAGCTGGGTTGGGAAACTGACTTGAGTTGAAGCTGACTTTGTTTGTGTGCTTTAACCTGAGTGATCACGAAGTTGAAGGCTCAAGGAGTATGCTTCAAGCCCCTTCCATTACGAAAGCTTAATCATTTATTCAAAGTGCAACAGCAAACTTTTGGTTTGGTGCTTACTCTTTCTCACATAAAGTTTAAAAATTTGTAAACTTTAAAGTGCCCTGGCTAAATGCTTTAAGATATTAAAAATGACTGTTGTTTTTATTCCATTCTCGTTCATGCATTCTTTTGTTTCTTTGCAAGTGTTTGATATTAAAACTTCACTCTCCGCTCTCAAGTACTCTTCAATGTCACAGTTCAGAGAAAGGTAATTTCTTTTCAGGAAAAATCAAATCAATCAATCTGAACTTTTTTTCCAGCTATTGCATCAAAGATGACTTTTAGAAATGCCTTTGCCACAACTCTTGATAAGTAAAGATAACTGTACCTAGACGAGTAACTAATGGAATATCATGTATGCTATGACTAGATGAATTAACCTAATATCTAAAATGTCAAAGTTTGCCTTGTTCAGACTTTTACAGTTATCATGTGCATGCATGTGTGTGTGTCCTATGCACCCAATACTGCCTATGTAGTATTTTAAAAAATCTTTTTTTTTTTTTTTTTTTTTGGTAATTTTGTTGGTCAAAGACAGATGTTAATTGCTCAGTTGTTTTTGGAGATTCTGATGGGGGAAGTTAAAGCTGGTGAACAACCAGAAAATATAAAACAACAACTCTCCAGAGTCAATAAAGGGAACTTCTGTGAATGTTTTCCAACATTTATTTGACAGTATATTAATTTTCTCCTTTTAAGAATGCATTCCAAAAAAAAACAGGTTACTATTTCAAATATTGTAAGTTTACATGAATATGTGATATTTCTAGATATCTATGACATAAGTTCTTTTTTTTTTTTTTTTTTTTTACTGTTTCTTATAGTATTTATATTTAAAAGAAGAATTTGTTTAAACTCTTGTGAATATCTTCTCCTTTATCCGTCTCTTTTCACAAGAAATTCTTGTGAATCTCTGAGTGAGAGATTTTAATTTGTTTTTAGTGATGGAAAAGCTTTTTAAAAACACATAGTTCTGGGTGGCCAAGTATACTCAATATGGCATTTAATGTCACTATTACTGTTATAACAGAAAACTGAGCAGATTTAACAGATGATATCCAGAAAATCAGATATATCTTATCTTATAAACTGTTGGCATTATATTTTCTAAGTGGTAATAGGCATGCCTATGCAACATGAACAGAAATAAATAGGAAACAGCTGCATCTTTTCTTCCAAGGGGGTACTTTTTTTTTTTTTTTTTTTTTTTCCCATGAACTAAGTTAGATTTAGAGGAGGACTTTGTTGCCATTCATGAGTGGACTGAAGGTCCAGATTTAGACTTAAAGTCTTTATATCACCTACTTGTAGGCACTAGCTCTTTTTTATGACCTGCTATTCAAATGAGATTTTCAACAACTGACAGAATTTTCTTTACATAAATGGACAGAAAGGTGGTGAAACTGCCCCAAAGAACCTGACATAATTAGTTTTAGTACCTATTATAACATTGCTGTTTTTAATACAGGCTGCATTTTCCCAAACCAATTTTCCATATTAATGGCCTTACATCTTGCTGTGATTTTACAGAAAGCTGCTAATTAGTAAGAGATTAATTTGAAATTGTCTATTCCAATCCTATTTTATGGTAGCCAACAGACCTAATAATGTTGCTAAAGTGAGTCATCAGAGAATTCAATTTTATGATTATAGTTAATAATAAAAGCACTTTATCCCAAAACTTTTAATTTTGAGGCATATCCACAACATGTAGAAAAAGTATATTAACCTACACTAATGAATTCAAAACCTAGAAAGCCAGGAGATTGTATTCTGAATAAGAATACTTCATATACTGGTAATACTGGTAAAGTCGGTAATACATACGATGCGCAATGTCACCTCCACTTAAGCTGGTGAGACAGTGTGATTTTCATCATGATATTTGGCAGTGGAATTTTCATCCTGATATTTGGAATAGCAAGGGATGATAATAGACATAGGCTGCAGTTACCCATGAATTCTCCCTTGTGTTTCCCTGAAGACAAGCTATCTTTTTCCTGTCCCATTTTCCCCAAATCATTCCCTCTGACCTAGGCTGAAACTCAGAAAATTAATTCAATGCATGGCTGAGAATCCTTAAACTGGCCCTATCTTTATCATGTTAGACAAAGACTTCATCTACCAGTTTAGTTAATACTAGTTTCATTCAAGAAACTTTTCCAGGTGCAGTTTTCTTCTCCTGTATATAGTATGTTTCCACTAAAATGTCACTTTCTAAACTGATTTAGCTGCAAAGGGCAACATAATCTAGAGCTTTCATTACACGCTCATCTGTACCTTGGTTCTGAGACATACTTACCACGTGCACAGATTAATACTGTGATTATCAAATCATACAAAAATTATACACAGTAAACAGCTGTCAGAAAACCACTAATAGAAATATATATACATGTATAGTATAGTGTATATATATATATAACACATATACATAATAAACACTATATATATACAAGTCTGTGGGGCCTGATGATATTCATCCCAGGGTCTTGAAGGAATTGGTTGATGTAGTTGCTAAACTTCTCTACATCATATTTGAAAAGTCCTGGCAGTCAGGCAAAGTCCCTGATGACTGGAAAAAAATAAAAAATAATAAAAAACAAACAGACACACACACACACACTTTCCTTTTTTAAAAAGGATAGAAAGGAGGATCTGGGGAACTACAGACCAGTGAGGCTCATCTCTGTGCCTGGCTAGATCAAGGAAAAGAAACAATGTCAAGGCACTTGTAAGACAAGGAGTTGATCCAAGACAACCAGCATGGCTTCACCAAGGGTAAATCATGCCTGACCAATCTGGTGGCTTTCTACAATGGAGTGATTGCATTAGTTGACACAGGAAGACCGATTGATGTCTTCTACCTGGACTTCTGTAAGGCCTTTGACACAATCCCACATGACATTCAAGTCTCCAAATTGAAGAGATATGGATTTGATGGGTGGGCTGTTCAGTGGATAAGGAGTTCATAGAATCATAGAATATCCCGAGCTGGGAGGGACCCATAAGGATCATTGAGTCTAAATTTGTTGTCTTGAAGGCCACACACAGACAGTGGTGGTCAATGGTTCTCTGTCCAAGTGGAGGCTGGTGATGAATGGTGTTCCTCAGGGGTCTGTCCTCAGACTGGTGCTATTTGATATCTTTATCAATAACACAGACAGTGGGATCAAATGCACCCTTAACAAGTTTGGCGATGACACCAAGCTGAATGGTGCAGTTGATACTGTTATATATGAAGTGGTAATTCGTGTCAAGAAAATGGTTGATATTAATAAAGAAGGGGGAGGCCTGGGAGTGTGTCCATGGGGGTCAGAAAGCCCCGTGGTTAATGATAACATTAGACTGTTAAAGATGAGGTCATCAGGGATGTAAAAGAGTTTACAGGGAACAAAGAAGGGTGATTCAGGAGACTCCATGCAGTCTCTGGTTTCTTGTTCTCCACGCCTTAAAGCATGGAAGTTGCTCAGTGTTTGCTGTTGCTGTTATATGCAAAGTTGTTTGACCAATGAAAAGTTGTTTTGAAAAGAACTGCTGTGGGGTGAAGGGTATAAGAGGGGAGACTGTCCTCAAGATAAAAAAAAAAAAAAAAAAAAAAAAAAAGAGCAACATGATGAAGTTATGTCATCATTAAAGAAGCAGAAAGAAGGAATGGAAAGGAACAGACTAGCAGAACAGAGACCAGGACAGGAACAGGCACATTGATCACCTCATGAAGATAGGTTCGGCCAAACTCAGCAAACTGCTCAGAGAAGCTCGTACTGAAAGTCAACAGAAATGGGCGCACCGGAGCTCGAAAGAAGCTCAAGCTGAGAGAAGCGGACCCGCACACACAACTGTCCCTCGCTGGTAAGCAGTTGCGCATTATGGGGAATCATATGTCCTTAGAAACAAAGACTGTCCTGGTAACCTTACAGCTTATTCTCTTTATTAACAATCAGACAGTTTATGATCCTGAAATATGGGACCAAGCTGAGGTCAAGGTGTGGGCTTCTGCAACTCCTGACAACATAAATCAAGACATATTGTTCAAAAGGAGTGGAAAATGGAGACTTGTTTGTGATCGAGAAAAGAAATGGAAAATGGAGACTGTTAAGTCATGGAACTTAAAGGATTGTTTGTTACCTTTTCTGATTGTACATATATATAGGTGTACTCGGGTTTAGTATGTAAAAGCGATGTTCTATATATTTCGAACGTTTGATGTTCTATATATTTAGAACATTTGATGTTCATGTGTGCGTGTTGGTGGAGCATAGACTCCCCTCACACCCAGTGCTGTTTACTTGCCTTTTATACCTTTTATAAATATTTCTTTTATAAATATTACTAAATTCAGATTGAGTTGAGACTTCATTTACAACAATGCTATAGAAGGAAGTGATGCTATCCAAAGGGACCTGGACAGGCTTGAGAAGTGGGCCCGCATGAATGTAATGAGGTTCAACAAGTCTAAACGAAGGGTGCTGCACATGTCTGGAGAAATATTGGAGAGACTAGGAGAAGAACTCATTGAGAGCAGCCCTGCAGAGAAGGATTTGGGGGTTCTGATGGATGAAAAGCTCAAAATGAGATGGCAGTGCACACTTGCAGTCCAGAAGGCCATTTGCATTAAAAAAAAGAGTGGCCAGCAGTTCGAGGGATGTGATTGTCCCCCTTTACTCAGTCCTCAGTGGGGTGAGGCCCTGCTTGGAGTACTGTGCCCATGTCTGGAGCTCCCAGCACAAGAAGGATGTTGATCTGTTAGAGTGAGTCTAGAGAGGAGGGGCACAAAAATGTTCAAGGGGATGGAGTAACTATCCTATGAAAATAGGCTGAGAGAGCTGGGGCTGTTCAGCCTACTGAAGAGAAGGATCTGGGGTGACCTCATCACAGCCTTTCAATACTTAAAGGAGTCTTATAAAAAAGATGACGAAGGCCTCTTTATTCGGGTAGATAATGACAAGACAAGAATGGTTTTCCACTAAAAGAGGGGAGATTTAGAGTAGAGGTTAGAAGGAAGTTTTTAACTCAGAGGGTAGTGAGACACTGGAACAGGTTGCCCAGAGTAGTTGTGGATGCCCCATCCCTGGAGTTGTTCAAAACCAGGTTAGATGAGGCCCTGAGCAACCTGATCTAGTGGGTAGCGTCCCTACCTATGGCAGGGGTAGTGGAACTACATGATTCTTGAGGTCCCTTCCAACCAAGGCCATTCTATGATTCTGTGATATTTAAAAATAAAATAAGTGGAAAATTGGAAAACAAAACAAAACAAAACAAAATATATACATATTTGATGAGCAGATGAGCAGTATTCTCAACATGTGATGAAATACTTGCAAAGAACTGCTGTAGTACTATTTTTAATTATTGCAAGCTTACTTGCAATGACCGTGTTCATATTAACTGTTACCTATGTGTTCATATTCTACAATTAGTTTTGCAAATTAATATATAATTCACTGGAGAAGATGTAAACGCATTTCATTTTTTAGATTCTACTGCTTGGGTGGAAGTTAATAAATATTCTCCTGCAAATGTTGACATTGAACTATTGCATCTATAGAATGAGAATGATAGGGTTCTTGCTATTAGTAATAGTATTTTTAATTTCAAAATATAATGGAAATAAACACGTGGGAATAAAAATCTGGTGACAGACTCAGATTATCCTGAGTGTCATCACATGGCACTTGCAGGGTAAGCAGATGATCAGGCCCTGTCAGCATGGGTTTATGAAAGGCAGGTCCTGCTTGATGAACCTGATCTCCTTCTATGACAAAGTGACGCGCTGGGTGGATGAGGGAAAGGTTGTGGATGTGGTCTACCTTGACTTCAGTAAGGCTTTTGACACTGTTTCCCACTGCATTCTCCTCAAGAAAATGGCTGTTCATGGCTTGGACTGGTATACACTTCGTTGGGTTAAAAATTGACTGATTAGCCAGGCCCAAAGAGTCGTGGTGAATGGAGTTAAATCCAATTGGTGGCCGGTCACTAGTGGTGCCCCCAAAGGCTCAGTATTATAGACAGTTCTCTTCAGCACTTTTATCAGTGATCTGGATGAGGGGATTGAGTGCATCCCCAGTAAGATTGCAGATGACACCTAGTTAGGTGTGTGTGTCGATCTGCTCGAGGATAGGAAGGATCTGTAGGAGGATCTGGATAGGCTGGACCAATGGGATGAGGCCAACTGTATGAAATTCAAGGCCAAGTGCCAGGTCCTGCACCTGGGGCACAACAACCCCAAGCAGAGCTACAGGCTGGGAGATGAGTGGTTGGAGAGCTGCCAGGCAGAGAAGGACCTGGGAGTGATGGTGGATAGTCGGCTGAATATGAGCCAGCAGTGTGCTCAGGTGGCCAAGAAGGCCAATGGCATCCTGGCTTGTATCAGAAACAGTGTGGCCAGCAGGGCTAGGGAAGTGATTGTCCCCCTGTACTCAGCTCTGGTGAGGCCACACCTCAGGCAGCATATTCAGTTTTGGGCCCCTCACTACAAGAAGGACATCAAGGTGCTGGAACATGTCCAGAGAAGAATAACGGAGCTGGTGAGGGGTCTGGAGAACAAGTCTTACAAAGAGCAGCTGAGGGAGCTGGGTTTGTTCAGCCTGGAGAAGAGGAGGCTCAGGGGCAACCTTATCACACTCTATAGATAACATAAAGCTATAGTGAGGTGGGGATTGGTCTATTCTCCCATGTGTCCAGTGATAGGACGAGGGGGAATTGGCTAAAGTTACTCCAGGGAAGGTTTAGGTTGGATGTTACAAAGGAATTCTTTACTGAAAATGTTGTTAGGCGTTAGAATGGGCTGCCCAGGGAAATGGTTGAGTCACCATCCCTGGGGGTCTTTAAAAGACGTTTAGATGTAGAGCTTAGTGATATGGTTTAGTGGAGGACTGGTTAGTGTTAGGTCAGAGGTTGGACTTGGTGATCTTGGAGGTCTCTTCCAACCTAGACGATTCTGTGATTCTGTGATTCTCTGACAATATTTTAAACAGAGACAGAAAGACGTTATAAAATATACTGTGATAAATCTAAATAATGAAGTTCCTTTAGAGAAAAATTTAAGTGGCAATAGAAATAAATTATATTGGGAGACTTAAGGTCACTTTTCAGATGCAAACCGGTTATATTTATTTCTTTATTGAGCACAAACATCTAGTATGACTTGTCCATTTGACAAGGAAGCATAGGCTGTTATAGACTTGCAAATAGCCATTTTTCCACCATGTATGCAAGAAGTCTAATACTTCTACCTTGTAACTGGCTTAGTGAACATTTATAAACAAATTTGGAAATGCTTCACAATTTGCTGTCTTTCTGGAAAATGTCAGGAAATCCAAACAAGTGATTAATAGTAGAAAGGTGCCATGTCTCAGAAACTACTACAAAGAGAATGGGTTATTACATTAATGTTATAATTCTTTGGGTTCAATTCATGCAACTTCCAAAGAAGAAATGCTACAAAGAAAAATAAATTTGTATGGTGACATGTGTTATGCTACTTTGTTCTACTGTAAGCCAGTGAAATATATACAGTATTCCTTCTATAAATATTTATTCGTTTTCAAACATAAAGACCTATTTTGATGCTTACCTTCCCCTAACTTTTAAGTGTCAGAGTTCAAACTTTCATATAACCCAAACATTTATTGTCTGCATTTCATTATCTATTTATTTTACTGCATTTTATCGTATAATATATTACCATAAAACAATCTATATACAATATTTAATGCTGTAAATTATTTTAAATAGAACAACACATCACAAAGTTATGTTGAAAATGTAAATCATTCATATTTTTTAGTTCCCAGACAAATGTTCTTTTCCTTGAGCTCATGATGCATGATATCAGAAGACTTTATTTATTTATTTACTTATAATTCACATAACTGGACTTAAATTACCCTGTTGTTTAAAACCAACATGTACACATGAACACACACAATGAAATATGCATGTGGATATATATGTAAGCTATCATTTTTGAATTGAATGAAAAGAGGTTTTGAATTGGTGGAAGTAAATCAAAAAGCATACATCGTTCTTTACTTAAATTGTTCAAGGCCATGGCATAAACTAATGAAGAAGGACATATGAGTAGTTTTGATAGGTTTTAAATACTTATCCTGTGCAACATCATTAAACTGAGTTGCTATTATTATCTTTTCTGTAATAACATCATTATATAAGATTTAAGCACTTCTCCAGGGATGTCAAAATTGTCAAATCTTTCTAAGGTTTCCTGTTCTGTTGCACTAGATTGAGACTAAAGTTATACTTTTTCTTTTTCTTTTTCTTTTTTTTTTTTTTTTTTTTTCCTGGCTTTCTATTGTAATTTGTCACCAAAAATAAACAATTTGACTTTACAAAATTCTTTAAAAAATGTTCCAGATTTCAGTTGATCTAAGCATGTTCCCCTATATTCCTTGTGGCAACATTGTTGACTTTAAGTCCATGTCTTTAATGCACTGTTGTAGGCAGGAGCTGACAGTCCTGCAATGAGGCAGAGGTTTTGTGCAGAGCTGCTAATCGACTCTGTTCAACTACAGATGTTAGTTAGGGAACAGGTAGATTAGAGCAACATATTTGCACAATGTCAGATCTGCTTGTGTTGAGACAGGAAGAGATACTTCTGACGGAGATTAAAGATCAGCTGAGGTTCTACGAAGGAAAAGAAACAGATAATTCAGTAAAGACTGTGCACTAGAAACATAGAGCAAAATATAATAAAATCAGCATCTCAAAGCATCTTAGTTTAAGACAAAAAATCAGAAACTTTGCTTAAGTCAGGAGAGCAAGGAATATACCAGTTTATAGTATACCAGCAAAGGATTTGGACTACAAAATCTATGTTGTATATGAAGTTGCAGATTGATTGAATCTTGCTTTATAAACAGACTAGATTATTTATTTATTTATTTATTTATTTATTTTTAGTAAAAGGAAACCCAGCATGTGCACTTCAAATGGAGTACGAATAATATATATCTTAGAATGAAAAACATTTTTGCATGTACAAATCAGATTAACTATCTTTTAATTGTTTAAAAAGCTAAGAAGATAAATGACTAAACTGTCCCAGCACTAACACATGTTTTATATTGAGTGTTGAGTTGAAAGTTATAGCACAGCTACTAATTGTGCTTATGAAATAACTGTGTTGAACCCACAGGCATATGGACCTGGAGCAGAGGCGAGAGCTGGTAGCTGGCTGAAAAATATGAGGTGGATGTGTTTCCTTCAGCTCTCACCGATCACCAAGAGCACCGGTCTAAAGGAAATGAGGTAGATTTCCCAGGGTGGAGTGGGAACTCAGTGAGATAGTATTAAGTTCTTAGACCAAAGATATTTTTCTTTTTTAATTTAGACTTGAAGAGGAATATAACTCAGCCCTTTTGAATTGGTTAATGCTGCTCTAACCTACAGATTAAGTGAAAGGCTGTTAGATTCTCAGACTACAGAAGAAGCCTTAATAGCAAGGCACCTGATTTTAAGGGCTAAGCATAGGCAGGCAAATCTGAACCTTAACATTTGTCTGATTTTGGACTTCACTTCTAAACAAATATTTGGACCAATGTGACAGAGTCTAGAATAGGGATACAACTGTTGTTGTATCCCTATACAATTCTATAAGAAATATAGAATATTGCTTATAAGGTATATCTGAAGAATTCAGTTTGTTTAATCTGAAGAGCAGAAAGCTAAAGGGAAACAAAACAACAGCCTTCAAAATGTAGAGAACTATTGAAAATAAAGAAGAAATAAACTCTCCTTCAAGGGGAGAGGAAAAAGGAAATAGTTTAAATTGCATTGAAAGGGATCTAGGTTAGACACGAAAATCAAACAAACAAAAAAAAAACTTTTTGTTCATAAGGATATCAAGCAATGGAATTGATTGCTATGGCAGGATGTGGAATCTCTATTTTTAGATGCTTTTAATAACAGGTTAGATAAATATGTGCCAGGAACAGTTCAGATACAGTGACCCACTTTTCAACAAGGAATGTAACAGATGAATTTCTGAAGTGCTTGGGACGTTTTTCAGCCTTATTGTTAATGACTTCCTCCTCCTCCTCCTCCTAATAATAACAATACTAGTAATAATAATGATATATGAATTAATCAACAGAGAAATAAACATAAATCTATCATTCAATCATTACTGTTGCATTCTTTTTAGTGTTTTTTTTGTTTCTTCATTTTTTTTCTTCTTTTTATTTATATTTTCAAATAACTCTTCTCTTGTTTACCAAATACCATCTTTAAGAGGTGCAGAGCAAAGCTGCACATAACTGTTAAGACTGACTCTCTAATTTATGAACAATAATTCTTAATGTATTATATAGTTGTTTCACTTTGGCAGGGGGAAAGGATATTGTTTACACCATCAAATCCACACTAATCTGTTGAGGGATTTCTTGAAACAGCAAAAATCCTATGGCTTGCTGTAGCTGAGCAAACCAAGCTATCAGGGCAACTATGAGAAGTTCCCATGACAGTGTTCCCACATCGCCCAATTGAGGAATTCAGAAAAATATTGTTACCAGTAGCTGGCTTCAAGGGCAAGGTCTATGTGACTGCTAATCACAAGGGGGTTGTTTTCTTGCAGGTGGGGTTGTTTTCTTGCAGTTGTTTGTCTGAGTGCTCTTGACCAATAATCTTGTGTGAAACACTGTCCACCCCTGTTAAGTTCTCTATAAAAGTTAGGCTATTCGGGCAATAAAATGGAGCATGATCTGACTCTACTGTGTGTCTGTCGTGCTTTCGGCCGTGCTTCCTGCAACACTAATCCAATAAATAAAGTAGTTGAAAATTATACAATATGAAGCCTTTTAAGAATAAGTGAAATAATTTATATTTTTTAGTTGTAATACTACATGTTCCAAATTTATCTCTGTAATAAAAGCTTGGAATACCACCCTTGCAAATGTTTTCTAGTTAATTTATATTCTATTTAAATGCATGATTATTCTAGAACGTTGGATTAAGAAGCTATAGTTTCCTTTATGATTAATTTTAACTCAGAACACATACAAAACCATTTATCAACAGACGCATTTTGACACCTGATAAAGTCTGTTCATCCACATTTTTTCTTCCAACATACTTGTATAAACACTCTCTAATGTCTCTAATGTATAAAATATAGCAGTTCTGCATAGCCTTGAAAGTGAATAAGGTATTTTATTCAGCTGATGAGATATGTTTTATTTTCCAAAAGAGAATGACCACATAAATTATGTTATTCATGCAGAATAATTCTGAAAGTCCACATTTCAGTATTCAAAAGAAAAATGAAAACACAAACAAACAAACAAACAAACAAAAAACATAGAGGTGGTTTCTTGATGCTCAAGTGTTCACAAAATAAATATATATGCATACGTGTATGTTTAATTTAAATATGATTTTGTCAGCAAGTTGTATTCATAAAAGAACATTATAAAAAATTATCACCAACACAGGAAAGCAAAAGACAAACCTATCTTTCACACAGTAGAGTCTATTATTCTCTTTGCAATAAATATACCATACAGTAAAACCCCTAGATATTATTCTTAAAGAGTGTTGTATTAATCACTTCAAATAAACCCGTCAGAGTGATTTCAAAATTCTTTCTCAGCCTAAAAGAATGATTCAGGACAGATGTTTATAATCATCATTTCTTCTTATTATTTTTTTTTTCCAAATGTATTTTCCAAATGAGGTACCTAAGATTCTTTGGGTTTAGTTAAAGGAAGTTCATGTCATAATGATGTTCCAGACTTTACAAAACACTTCTATAGGAAACCTCCTCTGACAGAAAGTTTAAAATTTGGAAAAAAAAAAAAAAGGCAGTTCTATAAGGAAAACAGCAACATTTAACAGTCACAATGATGGTTAGATTAGGGTTCAGTACCGTTTTATTTGGAAAGTAAAACAAATTTGAGGAGTAATTTATGCATAGGAAAACTGGTAGCAGAGACTGATTGCCACTCACTGGTAGTAAAGTGCTTAAAGTTTGCAATTACATGTTACAGATTTCCAAGATTTACTATTATATTAATCAGCACTTGTCCTATGATTTTCCAGACATTTAATAATAATAATAATAATAATAATAATAATAATAATAATAATAATAATAATAATAATAATAATAATAATAATAAAAGTAAGAAGTCCACAGAAGTGAATTTTAATATAATGGTGAAACTTATTGTGTCAGTTATTTAGATTTGTGATTATAGTCCTTGACAAAATCAAAACCAATATCTGGATACCAAACTTTTCATTTTAATTTCAAAATAAACTTCTAATTGATTTTTTCCAGTTGAATAAAACAGTTAACTCCAAAATTTACCACTTTAAAACTTAAGTAAACTGAAAAAAATAAATAAGTCTTTAAAAATGTAAATGTTTCGGCAATTTGTCTTTTATTTCTGAAGATATACTATAAAAATTTTAAGACAGAATGATTCATCATATAATGTTCACTTTATAGTTGAAAGTTAATTAGCAACTCATTTGGGCAGGTGAAACTGTTAGAGATATGGTTATTGTTGACAAGACTGTGTATATCTGGATACTTGTAGTACAGTATTATATAGTAAAACAATGATGTTAAAAACAACAACAAAACAGAAAAAAAAAAAAAAAGGATGTACATTATTCTGATTGTGAGACAGAGTACAAGTCTAAGAGACATGATCAGTTGCTAGTGACAACTGTCCTTACTCTTAATGAAGTATAATGCAATGAAATTGCTTCATATATGTATACGGCATACACAGCAACGAACCCTATGATGGAAACTTCCAGTAGAAGACCTGGGCTGGTCAATCCCTAATGCTGACAGCTATCTGTGGTCTAGATTCCTTCTCTCAGCTTCTCCATGTTCATTTTAAATGTTAGTATTATCTGCTCTTTGCAACACCCGTCTGCTACTTTTTTCATTGTCAGAATGTGCTTGTGTACCTTGGCCTCTTTGTTTTCAAAATCCGAAGTAGAAGTGAAAGTTTGTATTGATCTACAGTTTATGTAGTTACATGTACCAACCATCTACCACTGTTAAATTACTCTGTTAATGTAATACAAAACTAAATGTGGGGGATGGAAAACGAATCAGTTTTCAGTAAAATATCATCACTATAAATCAGTGTGCATAGAATTCTTTTTTCCTTTTTTTTTTTTCTTCTTTTCTTCTTGTGTGTTAGCTATGCTAAGAAAGTAAGTTATCTATTTTGTTCAGTACAAAATATCCCACAAAATATTTTTACAGAATAATAGATTTCAGTCTTTCTATCCACAATATCACCACCACCCACCTGCCAAATCTGAAGTGCATAGGCTTCCTACAGCAAGTGTTAACTCTGTTAAAGATGGAAATTTTCCATTTAAAAAAGGCACATTTCCATCTAAGAAATTTTGGATTTTTCATTAATATTATAGCTTCCTGTTACTATAACAGTAAAAATGAAAGTGGTGGTTTTTTTACAATGATTAATTTTATCTATTAGAATGTAATAGAAATCTGTTTATCTAATCAGAATTCTTATTGTGGTACCTGAACCACTTATGTGTTCTAATTTTACATAAATATGTCAGAATATTCATGTGAACTTATTCTGAACTAGTTAAGCTCAATGCATTCCAAGCATGTAAGATACAATATGTGGATTTCTGTTCTCTAACCTTATGAACACTTGCACATGTTCAGGAAAGCCCACTGGATAAAATTTATGTATTGCTAATGATTTTTATTGGCCCCAAGGTCCAGAATGATGGCAAAATGCCCAAGAATTTGAAAGAATCCTGTTTTTATTTAGAAAGCAGAACCATAAAAATAGAAAGCTCTTGATAGAAGTCTGAGTGAATTCTAACTAGACAGAACTGATATTGCCTGTACTGTATAGCCTTTTTTCATCCCCTCTAAGGCATTTTTCAGGGGTAATCTTAACATATTAAACAATTATGTAAAGACAGAGTGATATCCTTGAGTTCAAATCCTTCCACAATTTCTTAGAGGACCTGAAAAGGTCCTCCATAATATCCATATATTCATATTATCCATAATAATAATCCGTATTAGCATAAATTGACAGGGAAGTAGAAAAATATGAGATCCACCATACCTATTTCTTCATGTGACACCATTTGAAAATCTCACCATTGGAACTCAGTATCTTAAGGATTCTGTCAAAATTTGTGTGGACAGAAAACATATTATTGGAATTGAGGAGAGACAGCTTTTTACAGCAGTCACCAGTGGCTAACCCTGAGGGTGTTAATTCAAATGTTTGTTCAAAAGTTAATATTGTTTCAAAGAGCAGTAAAGTTTGTCATTTCTTTTCTGCAGCTGCAATTGTTTCTGTAAACCAAATAAGGTTTAACAAAAGCAAGTGTAGAGTCCTGCACCTGGGAAGGAACAACCTGAAGTATCAGTACAGGCTGGGAGATGACCTGCTGGAAAGGAGCTCTGTGGAGAAGGACCTGGGGATCCTGGTGGATGACAGGTTGACCATGAGCCAGCAGTGTGCTCTCATGGCCAAGAGGGCCAATGGGATCCTGGCATGCATTAAAAGGAGTGTGGCCAGCAGGTCAAGGGAGGTGATCCTCCCCCTCTACTCTGCCCTGGTCAGGTCTCACTTGGAGAACACAGTAGTGTCCAGCTCTGGACTCCTCAGTACAAAAAAGACAGGGATCTCCTGGAAAGAGTCCAGTGGAGGGCCACAAATATGATACAGGGCCTGGAGCATCCCCCTATGAGGAAAGGTTGAGAGACCTAGGTCTGTTCAGCATTGAGAAAAGTTGTCTGAGTGGGGATCTTATTAATGTTTATCAATACCTGAGGTGAGGGGGAGAAAAGAGATATGGCCAATCTCTTTTCAGTGGTTTGTGGGGATAGAACAAGGGGCAATGACCACAAAATAGAGCACAGGAAATTCTGCACCAGTATGTGAAAGAACTTCACAGTGAAGGTAATGGAGCACTGGAACAGGCTGCCCAGCAAGGTTGTAGAGTCTCCTTCTCTGGAGACATTCAAGACCCATCTGGACACCCACCTGTACAACTTGCTCTAAGGAACCTGTTTTGGCGGGGGGGTTGGACCTGATGATCTTTCAAGGCCCCTTCTAACCCCTATAATTCTGTGATTCTGTAACTGTATAGCTAAGAGGGAAGAGCCAACTAATGACATCCTGCTTTCTATAAGACAGAAAGTAGAGTCTAGTAGCTATGTATTGGCACTGGAAAACCTTCCTAGTCTCTAAAGCCACATAGATGTCATTATGTCTCACAGACTTCCAAAACTACTGAGGATAAGGAAAATGCTGAGGTTCTCAATGTCTTCTTTGTATCTGTCTTTAATAGTCAGACAAGTTATCCTTAGGGTACTCAGCCTCCCAGCCTGGAAGTCTGGGACAGGAAGCAGAATAATACGCCCCACAATTCAGGTGGAAACAGTCAGGTAGAAACCTGCTACTCCACCTGGACTGCTGCAAGTCCGTGGGACCAGATGGGATCCCATTTGGGGTGCTGAGGGATTTGCGGTTGTGATGGCCAAGCCACTTTCCATAATCTGTGATCACATTCAGCCAGAGAGGTCCTAGATGACTGGAGACTGACTAATGTGACACCCATCTGTAAAAAGGGTTTTAAGGAGGATCCTGGGAACCACTGGCATGTCTGCCTGACCTCAGTGCCAGGGAAGGTTAAGGAACATATCGTCTTGAGTGTAATCACAGAATATGTACAAGACAAACAGGGGATCAAACCCAGCCTACATGAGTTCGTGAAAGGCCTGATCAACTTCATCTCCTTCTATGACTGGGTGACCCACCTGGCAGATGAGGGAAAGGCTGTTGACATAGTCTAACTACACTTCAGCAAAGCCTTTGACTGTCTCCTACAGTATTCTTCTGGAGAAGCTGGCAGAAAATAGCTTGGACACATACACTCTTTGCTGGGTTAAAAACTGGCTAGATGGATGAGCCCAAAAAATACTGGTGAAATGAGTGAAATCCAACTAGTGGCCTTTTATGAGTGGTGTTCACCAGGGGTTGGTGTCAGGGCCCATCACATTTAATATCTTTATTGATGATTTGGATGAGGGAATTGAGTGCACCCACAATAAATTTGCAGGCAACCTGACACCAAGCTGGGGGGAAGTGTTGATCTACCAGAGGGTAGGAAGGCACTGCAGAGAGACCTGGACAGGTTAGATCGATGGACAGAGTCCAATGGGATGATGTTCAACATGGCTAAGTGACAGCTCCTGCACTTTGGCCACAACAACCCCATGCAACAATAAAGGCTTGGGGCAGAGTGGCTGGAAACCTGTGCAGAGGAAAAGGATCCGGGGGTGTTGGTCGATGCTTACCCAAACATGAGCTGTCAGTGTGCCCAAGTGGCCAAGAAGGCCAACAGAATCCTGGCTTATATCAGCAATAGTGTGGACAGCAGAACCAGGGAAGTGACCGTCCCCCTGTACTCTGCTCAGGTCAGGCTGCACCTCAAGTACTGTGTTCAGTTTTGGGCCCCTCACTACAAGAAAGATATCAGGGTCCTGGAGCATGTTCAGAGAATGGCTACAAAGCTGGTGAAAGGCCTGGAACACAAGTCTTATGAGGAGTGGCTGAGGGAACTGGAGTTGACTACTCTAGAGAAGAGAAGGCTCAGGGGAGAGCTTATTGTTCTCTACAACTACCTGAAAAAAAGTTGTGGGGAGTTGGGGGTTGGCCTCTTCTCACAGATAACTAGTGATAGGACCAGAGGAAATGGCCTCAAGTCGCTCCAAAAGAGGTTTAGGTTGGAAATGAAGAGAAATTTATTCTCAGAAGGAGTGGTTAGGCATTGGAACGGGTTGCCAGGGAGGTGGTGAAATCACCATCCCTGAGGGTGTTAGAGTTTCAATGTGATACTTAAGGACATGGTTTAGTGGGTAATGTAGGTGGTAGAGGTACAGTTGGAGCAGATGATCTTGGATGTCTTTTCTAACTTTAATGATTCTATAGATACGAAGAGGCAGTCATCTTTCACCCATTTTGATGGATTCTACCACAGTTTTGCTCAGAAAATTTCCTGGCCTTCCAACAAAGTGTAAGGAGAAGGGTAGGTAGAATCACAGAATCATAGAATCATCTAGATTGGAAAAGACTTTCAGGATCATCAAGTGCAGCCATCAAGCTGACCTATGAAATCTCATCACTGAACTATGTCTGTTAGTATCACGTCCACCCTTCTTGTAAATTCTTCCAGAGATGGCACCTCCTCCACTTCCCTGGGCAGCCCATTTCAATAATTGACCACCCTCTTCATGAAGGAATGCTTCCCTACGTGTAATCTAACCCCCCTCCCCACTCCCTGACACAGCATGAGACCCTTTTCTTGCTTCTTATCACCTGTCACCTAAGGAAAGAGACTGACATCCTCCTTCCTGCAGTCTCCTTTCAGGTGGCTGCAGAGAGTGATGAGATCCTCCTTCATCATCCTCTTCTCCAAACTAAACCCTAAATCCTCCAGACACACCTCATATGTCTTGTTTTCTAGTCCCTTCATTAGCTTTCTCTTTGAAAGAAAAGAAGATTTCACTTTTCTGTGAAATCACTCAACTCAGTATTTTTCTTGTAAGGAGGGTCCCAAAACTTTATCCAGTGTTTGAGGTGTGGTCTCACCAGTGCCATATACAAAGGGACAATCACTCAATCACTTCCCTAGTCCTGCTGGTTATGATATTTCTGATGCAGACCAGGATGCCATTGGGCTTTTCAGCCACCTGAGCATGTTGCTGACTCATGCACAGGATAATTCAAAACACATGCAGACAAAATAAGTAAATAAATAAATAGATAAAATACAAGGAAAGTTACCGAGCCACGTAGCAAAGCATAACTACAGGAAAAGAGATGAACAATCATTTTATCAGGAAAATCTATACAACTATTAAAATCACACAGACTGAAGCCAGTTTGATGTATTTAAAAGAGGATTTTGCATACTCTGTGGGGGATTACTTATTACTGAGATGGACTAGAAGATTGTCATGAAGAGCAAGATAAAAAATCTGAGTTAGTTGATATCTATCTATCATATCTATCAGATAGTTGATACCTATCTCTAACCTTACATTATATAGAACCATTTTTCTCCTATTTATTTATCAGTCCAAATTTGACCTTAAATGTAAAATTATATGCATCCTAAACTTTCTAAGTATGAATTGCCCCATAAAAGACAACACTGAACAGAAACATAGTGTTCATTTTTCCTATACTAGCATTGAAATTGCCTGGTCACAAAAATTAGAGGATTATTGCATTCATAAATATATCTCCTTGAAATGTCTTGTGACACTTTCTCCAAGGTCTTAACATTGTGGTTACAAAAGCAACCCAGGTAAAAAAGAAATATTAAGCAAAGAGATACCTCATATAAATTTTCTCAAAAGGTTCTTGAAACTTAATCTTTTATGTATATATTTTATTATTACATATTTTATATATTATATCATTATATATTAATTAATACATATAATATATTTATATAATTTTTAATTTATATAATTTATATTTATATAATATATATAAATATATAAATATAATTTAATTTATATAATTTATATAATATTTATATATTAATATATATTATATTTATAACTTTTTAAAGAAAACTCATGGCAATATGACAGCCTTTGAAAATTTTGGCAGAGATAGTCAGAATGGTTACCTGTGTCAATTGCTTTGGTTTAGGCTACTGATGTAGATATTATATTTTATCTAGTTCCCTGAAATCATCATTAGCAATTAAGAACTTAAACTTATGTACACAGAGTAATATAAACTGGGACAGTCTTACTGTGCTTGAAAATTGTAAGGAAAACCAAGAGTTATACAAAATTTCTATGCTGGTTGGACTATTATTTGTCTTCTTTCAGGGAGCACTTATTAACTCCAGAGTATAAAGAAGTTCTTCCACTCAGAATTTGGTTTAGAAAACAGCAACAAAACAAGAACTGGGTATTTATATTACAGTTATGGTTGTCAGTTATTAGCAATTGATATACTTTTCTCATTTTTTATGTTCATATTTTGTGACTTCATTATGTGAAGCAAACCACTAGAAAAACAAAAACAAAAACAAAACCAAAAAACATAAATAAAAATTCAAAACTCTAAAGATTCATTATATTTGAAAGTCTTTAGCAGAACTGTGCTTTTTCCTCTACTGGAATCTAAGCTTTCATGTTTAAGCAATGACTCTAAGCTAGAGCACAAAAACTTATTTTGTTATTAGCAAATCATGCCATTCATTGTGACTAAAAATGTAACATATTTCACAGTAATTTAAATTTGGGAAAAAAAAAATGGGAAAGATCAGAAACATTAAAGAAAATATTTGTTAGTTCTCCTGAAGTCTGTCCCATTTACAATAGGACTAACAAAACAAGACTAGAATGATATAAAGGAATAATTATTCATTATCATAATTATTGGTATTATTGCTATAATTGTAATTATTATAAGTAGAGGAAAATAATTCACAAATACCTGTAAAAGCTTTTGTTTTAATTAATGATAATTTAATTAATAATAAATTAAAACAAAGCTTTTGTTTTAATTTAATTTAAAGGATGAAAAATCTTAAAAATCACGTGACATCTATATTAACTAAATATAACAAAAAAAAAAGGAAAAAAAAATTGGGAATTCAGGATGACTTGAGGTAAAATAAGGAAGAATAGTAAAGGAGTCACATTCTTGCTTCACAGTGAAACTACTGCAAAAAGTTATACAAACTGAAATTTCATACACTTTGAAGTTTTTCCTATTTTCTAATACTGAGAGTGAAATTAAAATATATTTTTTATTATTATTATTAATTACAGAAGTAGTGGTGGGATTCATTACTGCAGAAATTCTGTGAACATACACTGCTCAGTCTTTAGTATTAAGGACATATTAGCTTAATTCTTCTTTAATTATTCTCTAATTATTATTAGCTTAATTTGTATTTAAAAAGAATGAAAATAATAATCCTTTTAAAATGAAACAATTGTGTTGTCTGATATATTATTATGAAATTAAGGTAAAAAAAGTAATTTACCACTAGAGGAAAAATAAATCGTGGATGATCTTTCTCTTAGTAATTAAGTTTAGCCCAATGCCATTTCACTCCGAACTTTGATGGTGCAATCACAGAATCACAGAATCACAGAATCACAGAATTTCTAGGTTGGAAGAGACCTCAAGGTCATCGAGTCCAACCTCTGACCTAACACTAACAGTCCCCACTAAACCATGTCCCTAAGCTCTACATCTAAACATCTTTTGAAGACTTCCAGGGATGCTGACTCCACCACCTCCGTGGGCAGCCTGTTCCAGTGCCTAACAACCCTTTCCGTAAAGAAGTTCTTCCTAACATCTAACCTAAAACTCCCCTGGTGCAACTTAAGCCCATTCCCCCTCGTCCTGTCACCAGGCACGTGGGAGAACAGGCCAACCCCCACTTCACTACAGCCTCCTTTAAGGTACCTGTAGAGAGCGATAAGGTCGCCCCTGAGCCTCCTCTTCTCCAGGCTGAACTCCTTCAGCCGCTCATCGTAGGACTTGTTCTCCAGGCCCCTCACCAGCTTCGTCACCCTTCTCTGGACCCGCTCAAGCACCTCAATGTCCTTCTTGTAGCGAGGGGCCCAAAACTGAACACAGTACTCGAGGTGCGGCCTCACCAGAGCCGAGTACAGGGGGACGATCACCTCCCTAGCCCTGCTGGCCACACTGTTTCTGATACAAGCCAGGATGCCATTGGCCTTCTTGGCTACCTGAGCACACTGCTGGCTCATATTCAGCCGACTATCAACCATCACTCCCAGGTCCTTCTCTGCCTGGCAGCTCTCCAACCACTCATCTCCCAGCCTGTAGCTCTGCTTGGGGTTATTGCGCCCCAGGTGCAGGACCCGGCACTTGGCCTTGTTGAACTTCATGCAGTTGACCTCAGCCCATCATTCCAGCCTATCCAGATCCTGCTGCAGAGCCTTCCTACCCTCAAGCAGATCGACACACGCACCTAACTTGGTGTCATCTGCAAACTTACTGAGGGTGCACTCAATGCCCTCGTCCAGATCATCAATGAAGATATTAAAGAGGACTGGCCCCAGCACCGAGCCCTGGGGGACGCCACTAGTGACTGGCCTCCAACTGGATTTGACTCCATTTACCACGACTCTTTGGGCCTGGCTATCCAGCCAGTTTCTAACCCAATGAAGCGTGCGCCAGTCCAAGCCAAGAGCAGACAGTTTCTTGAGGAGAATGCTGTGGGAGACGGTGTCAAAAGCCTTGCTGAAGTCAAGGTAGACCACATCCACAGCTTTTCCCTCGTCCACCCAGCTTGTCACTTTGTCATAGAAGGAGATCAGGTTCGTCAAGCAGGATCTGCCTTCCATAAACCCATGCTGACTGGGCCTGATCGCCTGCTTGCCCTTCAAGTGCCGCATGATGACTCCCAAGAGGATCTGCTCCATGAGCTTCCCTGGCAATGAGGTCAAACTCACAGGCCTGTAGTTCCCCGGGTCTGCCCTCCGGCCCTTCTTGTAGATGGGTGTCACATTTGCTAGCCGCCAGTCAGCTGGGACCTCCCCCGATAGCCAGGACTGTTGATAAATGATGGATAGGGGCTTGGCCAGCTCCTCTGCCAGTTCTCTCAGTACCCTCGGGTGGATCCCATCCAGCCCCATCGACTTGTGCACATCCAAGTGCCATAGCAGGTCACCAACCAGTTCTTCGTGGATGGTGAGGGCCACCTCCTGCTCCCCATCCCCTTCCACCAGCTCAAGGTACTGAGTATCCAGAGAACAACCGGTATTGCCGCTAAAGACTGAGGCAAAGAAGGCATTGAGCACCTCCGCCTTTTCCTCATCTCTTGTAACTAAGTTTTCCCCCGCATCCAGCAAAGGATGGAGATTCTCTTTAGTCCTCCTTTTTGTGTTGATGTATTTATAAAAAACGTTTTTTGTTATCTTTAACGGCAGTAGCCAGATTGAGCTCCAGATGAGCTTTGGCCTTCCTAATTTTGTCCCTGCACAGCCTCGTTACATCCTTATAGTCCTCCCTAGTGGCCTGCCCACTTTTCCAAAGATTATAAACCCTCTTTTTTCTCCTAAGCTCAAGCCACAATTCTCTGTTCAGCCAGGCTGGTCTTCTTCCCCGCTGGCTCGTCTTTGGGCACATGGGGACAGACTGCTCCTGCGCCATTAAGATTTCCCTCTTGAAGAGCGCCCAGCCTTCCTGGACCCCTCTGCCCTTCAGAACCGCCTCCCAAGGAACTCCACCAACTAGTGTCCTGAGCAGCCCAAAGTCAGCCCTCCGAAAGTCCAATACAGTGGTTTTACTGGTTCCCTTCCTGGCCTTGCCAGTAATAGTGAACTCCACCATTTTGTGGTCATTCTGCCCAAGACAGCTCCCAACAATCACATCCTCCACCAGTCCTTCTCTGTTTGTGAAGAGAAGGTCTAGCGGGGCACCACCCCTGGTAGGTTCACTAATCAGCTGCGTCAGGAAGCTATCTTCCACTCTCTCCAGAAACTTCCTAGACTGCTTTCTCTGGGCTGTGTTGTGCTTCCAGGATATGTCTGGGAAGTTGAAGTCCCCCAAGAGTACAAGCGCTGAAGATTTCGCAACTTCTGTCAGCTGCCTGTAGAACTCCTCATCCGCCTCCTCATCCTGGTTCAGCAGTCACAGGGACACTAGCCTTGTTGTCCCAGCCGATCCTAACCCAAAGGGACTCGATCTTGTCATTCCCAGCCTCGAGTTCCACAACATCGAAAGACTCTCTAATATAGAGAGCCACACCACCACCCCTTCTGTGCTGCCTGTCGCTTCTGAAGAGCTTATAGCCAGGCATCGCAGCACTCCAGTCATGAGACTGGTCCCACCACGTCTCTGTGATGGCAACCAAATCATAGCCTGCCTGCTGCACGATGGCTTCCAGCTCTTCCTGTTTGTTACCCATGCTGCATGCATTGGTGTAGATGCACTTCAGCTGGGCCTTTACCTTATCCTCCGGCCTTGCCATTGTTCCCCCTGGCACAGCCCCAACAATCCTTGCTTCAGCCCCATCCCCCTTCTTACCTAGTTAAAAGCCCTATCAATGAGCCCTGCCAGCTCCTGGCCAAGGATCCTTTTTCCCCTAAAGGATAGGGACCCGTCTACGGCCATCAGGCCAGGTGCTGAGTCAAGTGCCCCATGGTCGAAAAACCCAAGATTTCTGCGTTGGCACCAGCCCCGGAGCCACGTGTTTAACAGGTGGGCTTTCCGTGTCCTCTCCGTACCCCTCCCTGTCAATGTAGGGATGGACGAAAACACTACCTGCACTCCCGCTCCATCCACTAACCGCCCCAGCCCCCTAAAGTCTCTTTTGATTGCCTTCAGGCTTCTCTCTTCAATGTTGTCACTGCCCGCCTGGACTATCAGAAGAGGATAATAATCAGAGGGGCGTACCAGGTTGGGAAGTTTCCTGGCAATGTCCCTGACCCTGGCCCCAGGGAGGCAGCAGACTTCCCTACGGGTAGGGTCAGGCCAACAAATAGGGCCCTCTGTTCCCCTAAGGATAGAGTTTCCCACAACAATAACCCTCCTGTCTTTCTTGATGAAGGCAGTCCTGAGGCGTGGAGTCGACCTCCTCACCCTAGGCATCCTCCTGGGAACACTTGCTACCTCTTCCTCAGTTACTGGTCTGTCAAACTCCAGGGCCTCAAACCTTCTTTCGTAAGGGCACCTGGGAAGGTGGGGCCGGAAGGGGAGGGCATCGCCTGCCATGTCGAGCAGGGACCTGTCTCCATTCCTCCTCAACTCCCAGATCCCCTCCCTCTGCCCGACGGCGACAGGGCAGGGGGTCCACCCCCATTTGAGGTGTCTCACCTCTATACCTCTCCTTGAGGCCCTGCAGGGAGTTACTCCACAAGTCTATCTCCTGCTCACACTCCCTGATGGCCCTCAACTTCTCCACCTCCTCCTTGAGCTCCGCCACCATGCGGACCAGGTCATCCACCTGCTCGCACCTCACGCACGCAGTGTCTCTGCCTCCCGCCGATGGCAGCAGCAGGCTCTGACACTCCCTGCATCCCATGACCTGAACTGCTGCATTCTTTAACGGGTAGTCGGTCTCGGTGTATACCGACTTCCTGGAGAGAGCACCGTGCCTGGTGGAGACCATTATCACCTAGCTAACGGCTGTCGTTAAGAGGTGTTCGTGTGGGCGGGGGTAGCTCTCTGCCCTTCCTGCTCGCCCTGCCTGCAGGAACTGCCGCGCTAAATGCCGCGCCACTCCCTTCTGACGCGCCATGCCCTGTTTGCCCGCCCTGTTCGTTGCGCTCCTGGTCGCTCGTGCTCCCTAGGGGCTGCTTTTGAACGGCCGGGGAGGGGGCGCTGCTGGCTCCGCCTTCGCCTCGTCAGCCTCCCTCACGAGGCCTGCCGGGTCCTGGTGGCTCCCTGAAGTAGGCTCGATGCCGGAAAAATTAGCCCTGCCTGGCCCGATCCCCCGCTCCGCTGCAGAACGCGTCTGCCCCGGAGCCGATCGCCTCGGCAAATGGCAATATTGTTGGTCCAAGTGCTTGGTTGGTCCAAGTGCAAAATTGTGTACCAAGTGCAAGGCCTTGCATTTAGAATGGGGAAATCCCAAGCGCGCATACAGCCTGAGTAGAGAATGGACTGAAAGGATCCCTGAAGAGAAGGACCTGGGGATGTTGGTTCCCAAGAAGCTCAACATCAGCCTGCAATGTACACTTGCAGACCAGAAAGCCAACTGTATCCTTGGGAAAATCAGAAGAACCACGGACAGCAGGTTGAGGGAAGTGATTGTCCCCTTCTACTCTGCCCTCATGGGACCCCCCCCTGGAGTAAAGTGTTCAGCTCCGGAGCCCCCAGCAAAAGAAGGACGTGGAAGTATTAGAATGACTCCAGAGGAAAGCCACAAAGATACTCAAGGGGCTGGAGCACCTCTCCTGTGAAGACAGGCTGAGAGAGTTGGGGTTGTTCAGCCCGGAGAAGAGAAGGCTGTGGGGGGACAGTATAGTAGCATTCCAATACCTAAAGAGGGCCTGCAGGAAAGTTGGGGAGGGACTCTTTATCAGGAGATGCAGTGATAGGACAAGGAGTAATGGCTTTAAACTAAATGAGTGAAGATTTAGGTTAGATATAAAGAAGAAATTATTTACTGTGTGAATGGTGAGGCACTGGAACAAGTTGCCCTTAGAAGTTGTGGATGCCTGTAGTGGATTTACGTGGCAAGGTTTTGGTAGCAGGGGGCTATAGGGGTGGCTTCTGTGAGAAGAATCTAGAAGCTGCCCCATGTTAGGTAAGGGCCCCACTGCCAACCAGAGACGAGCCAATAAGAGATGTTGTTTGCACCTCTGTGAGAGCATATTTAAGACAAGGAAGAAAAAAAAAAAAAGAAAAAGAAAAAAGCTGGGTGAGTGAGAGGAGTGGGAAACAACCTTGTAGGTGCCAAGGTCAGTGAAAGAGGAGGAGGAGAGGTGCTCCAGGCACTGGAGAAGAAGCTCCCCAGTGGCCTGTAGTGAGGACCATGGAGAAGCAGGCTGTCCCCCTGCAGCCCATGGAGTACCATGGTAGAGTAGGTGGACCTGCACTGACGGAGGTTGTGGCTTGTGGAAGACCCCTGCTGGAGCAGATTCCAGGCCGGACCTGTAGCCTGTGGAGAAGAGACCATGCAGGAGCAGGTGACCTGGCAGGATCTGCTGCCAATGGGGAACCCAGGGTGGAGCAGTTTGTTCCTGAGGGATTGACCCCATGGTACAGACCCATATCTGGAGGAGTTTTTGAAGAGCTGCTGCCTGTGGGAAGCCCATGCCAGATTAGTTCAGCAAGGACTGCATCCCATGGGACAGAACCCACAGCACAGGGAATGAGTGACTGAGAAGGAGAGGCTGAGAAGAAGTGCTATAGACTGACCATAACCCTTGTTGCCCTGTTCCCCTACACTGTTTGGGGGCAGGAGGTGGAAGAGGGTGGTTGGGGGGGAAGCACTTTTGGTTTGTTTCCTTTGTTTCTCACTTCTCTAGCTTGTTAGTAATAAGCAATAAATCTTACTGTCTCCCAATGCTGAGTCTGTTTTGCCCATCACGATAATGACTGTGCAATCTCTTCATCCTTATCTCAACCCTTGAGCCATTTTCATTGTATTTTCTCCCCTTTCCTCTTTGAGGAGGGGGAGTGAGAGAGTGGTTGTGGTGAAGTTCAGCCACCCACCTGAGTAAAATCACCACAATGCCTCATCCATACTTCCAACCTGGAAGTGATTAAGGCCAGGCTGAATGGGGCTTTGAGCAACCTGGTCTAGTGGGAGGTATCCCTGCCCATGGCAGGGGGTTGGAACTAGATGTCTTTAAGTTCCCTTCCAACCCAAAGCATTCTATGATTCTGAGATTCTATGGAAAGGAAGGAATGCAAGAAGGATATTCTCAGAAATGTATTTCTTTTGAAAATTTTCTCTAGTGTTTTAAAAAGCCATGTTTAGCAGAGATTGTGCTTGGACAAAGAGTAATTACAGCAAATTAATATCTAAGAAAATAGGAGTAATCAAAATGGTTCTTTAGAGTAAAGAAAGATCTTAAACTTCTCATATAAAAGGTTTATATAATAAGCTCCAACTAAAATGTAATGGTAATAATAATGTCTTATAAGAATGTTAGATTCTGTTTCTTCTAAACTTTTAAAAGGTAACAATTTAATTTTAGCTTAAAACAAAAATCACAATGGGTGGCAAGATGAGTATTATTTAGCCCTTCAAATAGTTCTCAGAACCTAGGTTTGTGAAATCATTTCAATTTTTAGTATGTCACTTTATTCCTAGATTATAATAGTGGCTACTTGCTGGAAAAAAAAAAAAAAAAAAAAAAAAACATTTATTTTACAGTATGTTTTGACAGATTTATTTTATACCTCTCATCATGTCACTGGACACAACTGCAGAAATTGGCTCCATTCTCTTTACATCCTTCCCTCAGATATTTATACACATTGATGAGGTGTCCCCTCAGTTTTCTCCTTTCCAGGCTAAACAGGCCCAGTTCTCTCAGCCTGCTCTCATACTTCAGGTGCTCCAGTCCTTTAATTATCTTTGTAACCCTCCTTTGGACTCACTCCAGTAGTTCTATGTCCCTCTTGTATGGGGGAGCTCAGAACTGGACACAATACTCCAGTTATGGCTTCATCAGGGCCGAGTAGAGGGGTGTCCTGGTTTCAGTTAGAACAGAATTAATTTTCTTCCTAGTAGCTGGTGGAATGCTGTGTTTTGGCTTAGGATGAGAAGAGTGCTGATAACACCCCGATGCTTTAATTGTTGCAGAGCAGTGCTTATACTAAACCAAGGACATCTCAGCCTTTTGCTCTGTCCTGCCAATGGGCAGGCTGGGGGTGCAGTAAGAGCTGGGAGGGGACAGACCCAGGACAGGTGACCCAAACTAGCCAAAGGGGTATTCCATACCATCTGACGTCATGCTAAACAATATATAGGGGTGGCTAGCCCGGGGGAGGGGGCCGGACTGCTCGGGGTTAGGCTGGGCATCGGTCAGCGGGTGGTGAGCAATTGCATTGTGCATCACTTGTTTGTACATATTATTATTACTTTCCTATTATCACCATTGTATTATTATTATTATTATTATTATTATTATTATTATTATTGTTATTGTTATTGTTATTGTTATTGTTATTGTTATTGTTATTGTTATTGTTATTATTTTTTTTTGTTATTATTATTTTCCTGTCTTATTAAACTGTCTTTATCTCAGCTCACGGGCTTCACTTCCCATTTCTCTCCCCCGTCCCAGAGAGGGAGGGGGGAGGGTGAGCGAACGGCTGCGTGGTGTTTAGCTGCCGGCCGGGTTAAACCACGACAAGGGGAAGGATCACCTCACTTGACGTGTTGATGGCAACACTCTTCTGAATACAGCCCAGGATACCGTTGGCATTCTTGTCCACAAGGGCACACTGCTGACTCATGGTGAGCCTGCCGTCCACCAGGATTCCCGGTCCCTCTATACAGAGCTGTACTCCATCAGGTCAGCCCCCAGCCTGTACCGGTGCTTGGGGTTATTTCTCTCTATATGCAGGACCCTGCACTTATCCTTATTGAACTTCATGAGGTTCTTCTTGGCCCAACCCTCCAGCCTGTTGAGGTCCCTCTGAATGACAGCACAACCGTCGGGGGTATCAGCCACTCCTCTGAACTTTGTGTCATTAGCAAAACTCCTGAGGGCACACTGCATTCCATCATACAGGTTACTGATGAATAAATTGAACACTGGACCCAATACTGACCCCTGGGGGACACCGCTAGCTACGGGCCTCGAACTAGACTGCACCAATAAACATAACGCTCTGAGCTCTGTCATCCAGCCAATTATCAATCCATCTCTCTGTTCACTCATCTAGGTCACACTTCCTGAGCTTGTCTATGAGGATGTTATGGAAGATAGTGTCAAAAGCCTTGCTGAAGTCAAGGTAAACCACATCTGCTGCTCTCCCCCCATCTACCCAACTAGTCATCTCATCATAGAAGGCTGTAAGATTGATTAAGCATGATTTCCCCTTGGTGAATCCATGCTGACTATTTCTGATCACCTTCTTACCTTCCACATGATTGGAGATGACCTCCAAGATGAGCTGTTCCATCACCTTTCCAGGGACGGAGGTGATGGAGGGAGGAGGTGAGGCCTGTAGTTGCCTGGGTCCTTCTTCTTGCCCTTTTTGAAGACTAGTGTGACATTGGATTTCTTCCAGTCCTTGAACAGGAGAACACTTCTCCTGTTCTCCATGACCTTTCAAGATGATGGAGAGTGGCCCAGCAATAACATCATCCAGCTCCCTCAGCACCTGTGGGTTCATTCCATCATGTCCCATAGATTTATGGATGTCAAGTTTGCTTAGATGATCTCTGATCTCTTCAACCAAGGAAAAGTCCTTTCTCTGGACTTCTCTTATCTTTAAGGTCTGTGATTCCTGAAGGTTGATCTTAGCAGTAAAGACTAAATCAAAAAAGACATTCAATAACTCTGCCTTCTCCGTATCCTTTGTCACCAGGGCACCCCATTCAGCAGCAGGCTAACATTTTCCCCAGACTTGCTTTTCCCTTTCCTTTTTCTCTTTTCTTTTTTCTTTTCCTCTTTCCTTTTCCTTCATAGTCTTTTGTCTGATGGTGACATAATTTCTAGTGGCTTAGCAACAAGACTTTCCCTGCACTTTTATTCATATAACAAATGATCACTGACAGATACAGTGAAGAAAATAGGCATGGCATTTATTCCTGTAGAAAAATGTATTCCCAAGGACTGGAAAAGATCAATTCACTCTGCATGTCGCAGAGAGACATATAAAGCAGTCATGATCTGAATACAGCTTAAGGAAATGTCTTTTGACTTGTTTCAACAAAACAACAGTTATTCAAGAAATAAAACATCTTAACACAAATTGTTTTTTTTTTGTTTGTTTGTTTTTTGTTTTTTTTTTTTCAGAATTAGGAGGTATACAATCTGCTTATGACAGATACTGTATTTTTATTACTAGCCTCAGACAAATTTATCTAAAGGGTATACTTAGCAAATGTTTTTTAATGCCTTTTTTTTAATTGAAAAAGAAGGATGGGGCTCTACTCAAGCAGTAGAAAAAGTTCTCACAATTAAGTCATGACAATGTAATGATAAAAGTTCATATTACAGAGTCATTGTTAGTTTCATCAGTCCTTCTTGGTAAATCTACAACTCAACAGAAAAGAAAGTAAAATGTTAAAAACTATAAACACTACAAATTATTGAAATTTTGCTTCTTATAGAATCATTTTAAAAGCAAGAACTATATTTTCAGACTTTTTTTATAAGATAAATAAGGAAGGAAGGAAGGAAGGAAGGAAGGAAGGAAGGAAGGAAGGAAGGAAGGAAGGAAGAGAGAAAGAAGGAAGGGAAGGAAAGAAGGAGGAAAAGAAGGAAGGAGGGAAAGTTTGTCTATATTTTCTCTTCTTAAATTTCTGTATAATGAAGTTAAATGGGTTTCCAGTTTGTGTATTTAAAGCTGGTCAAAAAAACAAACAAACAAAAAAACACAAACACACAAAAAAACAGAAAACATAATGGTAATCAGCAATGTAGAAATGCTTGACAAATAGTTAAGTTTGCACTTTGGAAACAAGTTATTTCTAACTTCTTACAATGCCATGTGCAAAATAATAATTTCTTGGATAAAAAGATCACTTAAAAATAATCACTAATCCCGGTCAACTTTAAATAGCATGCTCTGCTAAAAAAATACCCTACAGGTTGTTGCTAATTAAAAACACAGCACCTAATGATTGTTTCTAGTTAGCCAGTTACTGACATAGACTTTTTTTTTTTTTATTGGAAGTGTTGGCTCAACAGCTCTGGAATTCATGTCAGCTGCTGTTAGCTGAGCTTTCCTTCTACATAACTGAAGCAGATGGCAACTACTTTGAGCTGAGGAAGCAAGACAGTGTCAAAAATTCCTTGCACATTTTCTCATATGTTGAAAATTTTTTGAGTAGATTCTCATGGGCAAGCTGTAAAAATGCTGTGCTGGATTGACAGTCTGAAGGGACAGGACACAGACAATGCTGCCTACATTGAGTAAAGAGATTTGTTAAGAGTCTAGTATACATGCATATCTGACCACCTTCTAAGAAAACACAGTAACTGATAATTCGCCATTCATGTTGGGTGTTCCTGCAAGACAGTTTTATCCTGTTGATATTATTCCCATTTTGGGTAATAAGATCTGAAATAATTTATATATTTTTACACTGATGTATTATGTACATGTCACGCTCATTGAGCAGAAAGTTCTCATAAAACTGTTGGTTCAGTCATCATATGCTGTCTTCAGCTACCAGCAGCAACACATTTTAAATGTTGTAGAGAATTTTGGTAAAATCATCAAATAGTAAGATGATGACCAGACCTAGAATTAAAAATATACTAATGTTTCTTAGTGTTATCTGTGTGGGACATATACAGAAACAGAATTGGATTATTAAGTAAGGGGCCCCCAAAAATGAGGAAACTAAATCACACTAAGGTATTTCACTCTTCAAGTTCTGGGGGAAATAAATAAATAAATAAATAAATAAAATAAAGAGATACTCCATTCATTTAAATTAAAATATTAATTATATCACTGGTTTGACAAGCTTTTATTCAGAAGGTCACCTTGTCAGGCTGCTTTCTACATTTTCTAATAGCTCTAGTACTGATGAAACATAAGCAGGCAGTTGACCAATCATAGTGACATGAAAAGAAACCTTGCTCACACAAAAATCACATATTGAGGTAATATAGTCTTAAAGAAAGGTGGTTTTAATAAAGATTTCTCTTTATACTGGAAGCATTTTTTTTTAGATTTATGTCCTGCAGACTATGATGACAACTCAATAATGATTGCACCAGACCCCTATATTAATAAGATTTAATATGGAAACGTTTCCAGAAATGTGTTTTTTGAAATATTATGAGTCAAAATCTGTTTCTCTGAAGCTGAATCTCATCAACAGTTTTTATGAGTTTGAATTCAAAGAATTATACATAGCATGCAAAATAAATAAATAAATAAATTAGTTAACTAGTTCTTACACATACAGCAGATATATGGTTACTATGCCATACTCCTGTTACAGAAGCAGATTACTGCAATAAATTTATTTTCTAAACCTTTTGAAGTTTGCGTTTTTGGTGTTAAGAATATAATAAAATCCATTCAGTCTGCAGATATATTACATTGTAAATGCTTTTTTTTTTTTTCCCTTGAAGTACCATTTATGTTGAAAAGTTTTGCAAAGATAGAAATTTCTAAATCAGTATTTACATGACTGCATTAAAGCAATAAGTCAACAAATTAAACTTTTGTTTACTCCCCAAATCAATATGCATAAATCTCCTAAATAGTCTAAATATTGTAATGCTCTAAGAAAGTACATTTACAATCAAATTATTAAATCACTCCCTTAACTGCATTTTTATGTGGGTTTCATTCAAGGCAAGACATGGAGTCAAATATCTCATTTGTTATTATATCTTCAAACTGTAGACTTATGCTTTTGACTTGTATTTTTCTATAATTGTTTTCTCCCTATGAATGTTGTATAATGTTTTATCTCAACTTAGAGCAATATAAGGACAAACACTAAGGGTTGTACACTGTGTCTTTGCATTAGGACACTGTCTGGGTGGTAAGCTTATTTTGGGTTCTACATTTAATTATATAAGACTTAATCTTATGTCCTCATTATTGTGACAGATTGTTTCTAATCTGAGGTTAATGATTTTGTAGGATTTCTTTCAGTTTTGTTCAGAAGGTAAAATCAACTCTGTAATTGTAAATTAAACTAGTTTTAGCTTCTATAATAGTCACTCTATGATTGTCAACAAAGGAAAAGATAATTATAATTTAAAAATCTCAAAGGAGATAGGTTTTTTTTTGTTTTGTTTTTGTTTTTTTAAGAGAGATAATAAAGTCAGAATTAATGTTTTTTAGGCCATGTCCATTAAAAAAACTTCCAAAATAGTTTGAAAATCTTAGACAACAAATGAAAATTTGCTGTATTAGGACTTTCTTATGAGCAATAAACTCATCAGAAGTTAAGACAGGATGCCCTGAGATCCTTTCAGTTAGATTGGTGTGGCAGAGATGTGAAGCAAATGAATATGTATATATGTATTTATTTTTTTTTTGCTAAAACCTAAGTTTCCCATCTCCTTTTCATCCCTGAATAAAACTTGCAAACAATAACACCCCCCCCCCCAAAAAAAAAGCAAATTTATTTTGTATTATATTCATTTATACTTAAAATCAGTTCTTAAACATAGGATGTATAAAATTCTTTGTTTATTTATATATGTATATATATATAGTGTTATTTATATATAAATAAATACCATCATACACCAAAATGAACTCACACAAGTAATTTGGAAGGATACAAGTGTTCTTTTTTTTTTTTTTTTTGTGAAGAGCTACTTCTATAACTTTTAAATGTCAGTCCATAACTGGAAAAATACAGAAAGTTGGAAAAAAAAAAAAAATGTCTGGAAAGAAAAACAAAATCTTGGAGTTTTTACAGAACAGAATAGCTTTAAAGAAGACTACTCTTTTTGTCTCCCAAATCCATTTACAGAGGACAAATATCCTACATGAAGTGTCCTGGTTTTAGCTAGGATAGAGTTATTTTTTCTTTTAGCACTTGGTATGGTGCTGTGTTTTTTATTTAGGATGAGAACAACGCTGATAATACACTGATGTTTTAGTTTTTGCAGAGCAGTGGTTACACTATGCCAATGACTTTTCATATTACCACACTACCCTTCCAGTGAGAAGGCTGAATGTGCACAAGGACCTGTGAAGGGACAGAACCAGGACAGCTGAGCCAAACTGGCCAAAGGGATATTCCATATCATACGGTGTCATGCTGAGAAATTAATATGGGGTGTCTGGCTGGGGTTCAGGGGACCTCTGCTCAGGAACAGGTTGGGCATCTGTCAGTGAATGCTGAGCAATTGCATTGTGCATCACTTGCCATTCTATTATTATCTTCATCATCATCATCATTTCTCTTCTTTTTCTGTCCTATTCTATCTTTATCTCAACCCATTAGTTTTCAGTTGTTTTTTTTTTCCTTCCAGCTCTTTCCCCCCACCCTGCATGTGTGTGTCTTTCCCCACAGTGTATGTGTGTGTGTGTGTGTGTGTGAGCAAATTGCTGCATGCAGCTTAGCTGCCTGCTGGGTTAAACCACAACAGGAGGTAACAATCTAACCATCCGTATCTTTGCTAATATTTAATTCTACTCCACTGTAGTTTCTTCTCATTTTGAATTGATTGGCACAAACAAATAAAACTTGAAACCACTATTCTGAATTTGCATTTAGTTAGTAGTTCATCAGTTCCTTTTCAAATCTGATAAAAAGCCCTCAAAACTGTGTTTTTCTAGCACCATCAGGATTTCCAGAGATGTTAATTTCTCAAACTTCCATTTTTATTGAAGCACAAATATAGCTCTAAACACTAATAATTTCCCTAAACAGCAGCAGTTATAGAACAACTGTAAGAGTCTTTGTGGGGAAAAAAAAAAAAAAAAAGTCTAGTTGGCACAATAATTTAAAACTCTTTAACATAGAAATCATAGAATCATAGAATGGTTTGGGTTGGAAGGGACCTTAAAGACCCTAGTTCAAAACCTCCTTGCCATGGGCAGGGACACCTCCTACTAGACCCACTCAAAGCCCCATCCAACCTGGCCTTGAACACTTCCAGGGATGGGGCATCTGTGGCTTTTCTGCACAGCCTGTTCCAGTGCCTCACCACCCCATGAGAAAATATTTTCTTCCTTATATCTAATCTAAATCCACACACTTTTATTTTAAAGTCATTATTTCTTGTCCTATCATTACACTTCCTGACAAAGAGTCCCTCCCCATCTTTCCTCTAGGACACCTTTACATAGTGGAAGATCTCCCCAGAGCCTTCTGTTCTCCAGGCTGAACAACCCCAAGTCCCTCAGCCTGTCTTCATAGGAGAGGTTCTCCAACCCCTTTATCATCTTTGTGGCCCTCCTCCAGACTCTTTGTAATGCTTGCCTGTTCTTCTAGTGCTGGAGGCCCCAGAGCTGAATGCAGTACTCCAGGTACTCTCACAAGGACAGAGTAGAGCGGGACAGTTGCCTCCCTCACCCTGCTGCCCATGGTTCTTTTGATGCAGCTGTCCAGATGTTGTTGACTTTCTGGGCTGCAGACACACATTCTCTGATTCTTTGATTCTATGATTTTATGTTGAGCTTTTTAGGAAGAAATACTCCCAGGTTCTTCTCCTCAGAGATGATCTCAATCTATTCTCCACTCTGCCTATATTTGTGCTTGGGATTGTCCCAGTCTAGATACAAGACCTTACACTTGGCCTTGTTGAGCCTCATAAGGTTTCCAAAGGACCACTTCTTGAGCCTGTCAAAGTCCTTCTGAAAGTCATCGCTTCCCTCCAGTGTGTCAACTGCACTACCCAGCTTGGTGTCTTCAGCAGACTTTCTGAGGGTGCACTCAAATGTAACTGTCCATGTCAGCATCAAGGAGGTTGAACAGTGTCAGTCCCAATACTGACCCCTGAGAAATACCATTCATTGCTGATCTCCATTGAGCTGTTGATCGCAACTCTTTGAGTGCAACCATCAAGCCAACTTCATCTTTGTTTGGATGCATCTTTCCTGAGTTTGAAAGATGTGATCCTTCAATATTAACCATCTTTCTTGATCTCTTCTTCCTTCCAGGGCTTTGTCCCATGATACTCTACCAAGCAGAACCCTGAAGAGAGCAAAGTCTGCTCTCCCAAAGTCCAGGGTAACATGCTTGTTTATTGCCCATGCTATGTGCATTAGCATAGAGACATTTGAGTTGGGCCCGATGAAGATGAGTTACTGGCTGGCATGACTGGACTTGCTTTGTGCTGCTCTTCAGGTGCTCTCCTTCTGACCCTCAACCCTTCTCCAGGCACTGACATCAAGCTAGGAGGAGCAGGATGGATTGATGTTCCCTTCCCCAGCAACTCTAATTTAAGCCCTCTTCACCAGCTTGGCAAGCCTACAACCAAAGATATTCCTCCCATTCTCTGACAGGTGGATCCCATCAACTCCCAGCAGAACAGGTTTCTCAAACAAGTCCCATGGTCTAAGTAGCTGAACCCCTAGCTGTGGCATCAGTCCTGCATATCTGTTGATTTGACATAGGTCCTTTTCTGTCCTGTCCCCTTCCCTTTGACTGGCAAGACTGATGAAAAAACTACCTGCACTCCCAAGTCTTCTACTGTTGTTCAAGGACTCTGTAATCTGTCCTGACACTCCTAAAACCTCAGGATGCATTGTTGGTGCCCACATGAAACAGCAGTAGCAGATAATAGTCCTAGTCAGTAGGTCAGTAGTAGATAATGGCTCTCCCTCATGGTGTACCCTCCATGCATGTCCTCCCGCATCATCACGCTTTCCTTGGCTGAGTTGCCACACTGTTTGCTACATTCCCGGTCACTTGCACTCCCCAGGGGCTGCTTGTGGAGGAGTGGGGGGTAGCACGTACTGGTGTAACAGCAATAACATAGAGGTTTATTTAGATGTACATGTGTATATGTCTTTGTTTCTATAGAGGGGTTCTTCATTTTTTTAGTAGAGTGTTCAAAATTCTAGAATATGTATCACAAATAACATTTCTCATTACATAACATTTTTTCTTACAGAAATACTTTGTCTTACTATTAGCTTTGGTCACTTTTAATTTTTTTTTTTTTAATATACTTTGGCTGTTTAGATCTATTCCTTTTATTATTTTTATTTCATCTTTGTTTTTAATCATGTTTCTGATTAATTTGATTTTTTTCTGCATTGTGCTTTATGCTCTGTTCACATAATACCCCATGACTTCACATAGACTAGGTAACTGATATCACTTTGCCTGGAATAATATTATAATGCTATGCATTCTAGCTTCAAAAAACGTCATGAATTACATCAAAGTTCTAAAAGAATTCTTTCACACATTCAGAATGTTCACTTCAGTACTCCAGAGTGCTTGGATGAGTGTGTTGAAAGAAGATTTTAGACAATTATTAGCGGAAAAAAACTATCTGGTCAAAGAAAACTAAAAGAAAAGTCCTCTTATGGATGCAAGGAGGTCTTTATTTAAAGAACTGTCGTTTAATAATTCAAAATTTGCCACTATAAAATTTGGGCTATAAAATTATCATTGATTTTTCCTCTCTTCTCTTACATCCTGACATTTTCACTGATATAAATACTGGGTTTGATTTTTTTTCAGCAAAATGGTAAACAGTGATTGTTCTGTGTCTCATTATTTTTTCTTCTCGGCAAAGCATCAGTCCAGCCCTCATTCTCACCTAGAGCACACAGAAATATTTCATCTGAAAAATCCTCTGAAGTGCACATAGCTGTCACCTGATGGTGTAAGAACAACAGTAGAGAAGAAAAACAAAACAAAACAACAACAACAACAAAAACAAACAACAACAAACAAACAAAAAAACACAAAACAGAGAATTCATAGAGTACTTCGGTATTGTAAATTCACTGCTCTCCCAGGTGAATTTTGCAAACAGTATAGTCTAGAGAGTAAGAAGCTGACAGCTTTTTAGCACAGCTGAAATTGCTTGCAAACAGATTTGCTGAACTTTCAGTTTTTGACTAAATGCTTTGTCATCTCATAATAACAAATTTAGTCTATTTTTCAAGCTTCTATCTTCAGGATCTTTAAGAAATCTTCTTTGTGGATATCTGTGAAATTTTATCTAGAATTCTTGCTTCTTGGGACAGAGAAATGAAGAAGCCCAAGCTGAGGTTTTCTCTTACATGTTTTAAGCTTGTGTTACAAGAGAAAAGCAGACAACCTCAGACAAATATTTATGAAGTGGGATGCTTATAGTCTGAGGACCAAAGTCACTGTTATATAATGCAAATGAAGGAGATTTAGTGAATTTAAGATATTCATAGCTGTAAACTGACTATGTCATCAGTCAATATTTCCTTCACCAATCTGTTGCAGATACAGCACCATAAGAATGAAGTGGGATTAAATGTTATTTGCATGACAATTGTGTGTTTTATTTTCTTCAATAACTCTGTATTTTAATCATGGCTTTTACTTCAAATAATGAGTATGAATCTGCCCAGTAATCTGTGAATGCTCTTACTATGATTAATTCTAATGGATACTTTTTTTTTTTTTTTTTTAGCCTTTGCAGAAATAAAGTCTGAGAAACAAAATTAGTGTAAACAAGAAAATACATCAAAAAATACTGACGCTGACTTTAGTGCTTTTGGATTATTTTATTATTTTATTTTGTCATAAAACACTTTTCTATGTTTCTTTTTTTTTTTTCAAAAAAACATTTATAGATAAACAGTGTAGTGTTTAAAATGCTTTTTATAAAATCCAAAAGAACATTCACAAAATCCTGCTGTTTGTACATATTCCTTAGTTATTTGCACAATGTGGAATAATAGGCCTTTTTTATAGCTTTTGTTGCTGATATCACTAATATGATTTCTAATCACTAATATAATTACCCTTGCCTATAATTTACTGAGCATGGGAACTAGCTTATTATCTCAAAATTAGAGATATTTTTTTTTTCCCCTGTAATTCATGTTCCTTCTTCTTGAAAAACAATGAGACAGTAAAGATTCTTTTTCTACATTTCTCATTAATTGCTCCTGGTTTGCTTAATGCTTTATGAGATCAATTTACAATCTATTTAAATCTGTCCCTCTGCACACAGTTATGCATCATCACACATATTTTTAATATCACCTTTGTCAACAAAGCAGGTCTTACAAAGTTCAAATCCTTTTGATACCCTTGTGCTCCCTGTGAAGTCCAATTACTTTCATCAGCTTAAGTACTATTAGATTTTTACATTAGTACAATTCAAATTAAAAAAATAGATTTTAAATATAAATATATTTTTGTGTGTGTGTGTTATACAGATATGACCTTAATACCAATTTAAAAAATAAACAAATAAATAAAATTATTTTCCTGGCTATCTAGGAAATAAGCTCAGGAAACTTGTTCGGTTAATAACTAGATCAGAATAAACTGCGTAATCATGGTGCTTTGTAATACATTTATTACAACAACAAACCTCCCTTCAGCTCTAGTTGTGATGATTCTTATTATTTTGATATCATATTGTGATAACTGTGATTAAAAAGTCAGTTTCCAATGCCTTGTTTGAAAAAGGGCTCTACCATGTCAACCCATGGTATATTATTCTCTCCAAAGCTATGATACCTTGTGTTATTCTGTCTGGGATGGAGTCACCTTTCCCTGCAGCTGACCTAACAGTCCCTATAAAAGCTATGATTAACCCTCTAGTAATGGAAGTAATATATGAACTCTATTTCACTAGGGATCAGTTACAATATTTAGACCTTAGGTGACAAATTTTTAGGATCAGTCATGAGTGAGACTGTCATGCACTCAAATGATTCAGTAAACAAGATCATTCTAACAAGATATGAGATAAACCACTAAAGAATCCAAGATAAAATAATTGGGTCCAGCTGCATTTTACAGATTAGTAGTACTGAGGTGCTAATATATTATATTGTGTGTATATGTGTGTGGGTTGCAACACAAAAAAAATGTTGATGTAATTTTTTTTTGCTGTATGTGTGATGTTTTAGTTATTAATATATATGAGATGTTTGAAGTTCACCAGTGTTAGTTACTCCCAAAGTGAAAAATTTTCTTTGTATGTAGAAGACTATTACTCAATCTGACTACATATGTATTCTACCAGCCTAGTGTTATGGTAGTTAAATAGTTCTTGAACTGGAAGATTTACAATGTATCTGTTAACATAATACAACCTATTATGTTTGTAAGTTGTATACGAACACTTATGCATTACTCAGAGTTAGTAAAATTGCAAGACAACACACCAAGCAAGGTTTAGTGTACACTTTAAAATATAGACATGGATGGCAAAATTAAAATTAAAAAAACAATATGACCACCACCAACAAAACAACAACAACAAAACCACAAGTACTACTCTCTTATTTAGTTAGTCAGAAGCCATAAAAAAAAAAAAAATCATAGTTTCACCCCATTAAAATTACTTGCAGTAGATTAAAGTAGCTTATAATTGGCTTAACCTGATAGCTTAATGAAGAACCAAGAAAGTACTCCAGAAAAGACTAATGGTTTAGACAAAAAAAAGACTGCTTTTGTATTGTATACTCAAAAATTCTAGACAGCGTTAAAAGACAGAAAAAAATGAATTTCATTGACTTGGACTTAAATCCTCTTGTTACACTTCAAATACCTGAAAGTAAGCAGCGTAATCTTAGGTGAAAAGAATGACTCTACTTCTTGGAGAAATTTAATTCTCCACATCAACTATACAGGAAATGTCTATAATGAGGTGGATTTCACAACATAAAAGAACATTACAGGAACATCCTGCTGAAGTATCTGAAGGCAGTCAGATCCACAAGGTGCTGAGTGTAAGGAGACGCACCTGAAGTGCTTCTACACGAACGCACGCAGCATGAGGAATAAAATGGATGAGCTAGAAGTCCTGGCCCAGTCCCACAACTACGACATCATCGGCATAAGCGAAACCTGGTGGGATGAGTCTTGTGACTGGGGTGTTGCGATAGATGGTTACAGGCTCTTCAGGAGGGACAGGCAGGGTAGGCGAGGAGGTGGGGTGGCGATGTATGTGAAGCAGGGGCTGGACTGTGTGGAACTTCAGGTCGGCGATGGCAAAGTTGAGAGCCTCTGGGTAAGGATCAAGGGACGAACGAATAAAGGGGACGTCGTTGTGGGAGTCTATTACAGACCGCCTGGCCAGGACGATAGCGCCGATAAATTATTCTTTACAGAACTAAGAGAGGCCTCGAGATTAACTCCCCTTGTCCTTATGGGGGACTTCAACTTGCCAGACGTTAACTGGGAGTGCCACACGGCTGACACGAGCAAGTCCAGGAGGTTCATGAAGCACCTAGATGATAACTTCTTGGTGCAGGTGCTAACGGAGCCAACTAGGAAAGGTGCCCTCCTAGACCTGTTGCTAGAAAACAGAGAGGGTCTGGTGGGAGATGTGGTGGTTGGTGGCCGCCTTGGTCATAGCGACCATGAAGTGGTTGAGTTCAAAATTTACGGTGACAGAAGGAAAAGTGCCACCAAAACCTCATCCCTAGATATGGGGAAAGCAGACTTCAGGCTGCTCAGGGAACTAGTCAGCAAGGTCCCCTGGGAAACTGCTCTTGAAGGCCTCGATGTCCACCAGTGCTGGTCATTCTTTAAGCGTTGCCTCCTAGAAGCACAAGATCAGGCAATTCCTAAATATCGCAAGTCAGGCAGGCGGGGCAGGAGGCTGGCGTGGCTGACCAGGAACTTTCTAATGGAGATTAGGCGGAAACAGAGAGTGTTTCACTACTGGAAGGAGGGCCAGGTATCATGGAAAGAATACAGGGATGCTGTTTGTGTTTGTAGGGAGAAAATTCGTGTGGCCAAAGCACACCTAGAGTTGAAGCTGGCTGTGTCTGTGAGAGAAAATAAAAAGGGTTTTTTTAGATATGGGAATGGAAAAAGGAGAACTAAAGAATACATAGGGTCGCTCCTTGATAGGGAAGATCTCCTCACAGACAATGACATAGGCAAAGGAGAGACTCTTAACGCCTTCTTTGCCTCTGTCTTCAATGCCGATGATGGGCTTCGGGACCCAGGGTGCCCTGAGCTGGAGGACCGGGACGGTGGGGATGACAAACTCCCAACCGACCCTGAACGTGTGCGGGATTTGCTGCTCCACCTGGATCCCTACAAGTCCATGGGTCCGGATGGGATTCATCCCCGGGTGCTGAAAGAGCTGGCGGACGTCATCGCGGAACCTCTCTCAATTATTTTTCAACGATCCTGGGAATTTGGAGAGGTCCCGGTAGACTGGAAGCTGGCAAATGTTGTGCCGATTTTCAAGAAGGGTCAGAAAGAAGACCCTAGCAATTACAGGCCTGTCAGTCTCACGTCAGTGCCTGGTAAAATCATGGAGAAGATGGTTCTCGAACTTATTGAGGCGCACCTGGGGGACAAAGCAGTCATTGGTCCCAGCCAGCATGGGTTTGTGAAGGGTAGGTCCTGCCTAACTAACCTGATTTCCTTTTATGATAAGATCACCCGTATGGTGGACCAAGGGAAACCAGCTGATGTGATTTTTTTGGACTTCAGCAAGGCTTTTGACACAGTTTCCCATAGGATCCTACTGGACAAAATGTCCACCATACAGCTAAATAAAAACATCATACGATGGGTGAGCAATTGGCTAACGGGCAGGGCCCAAAGGGTTATGGTAAATGGGGCTGCGTCAGGCTGGCAGGCGGTCACCAGTGGGGTCCCTCTAGGCTCCATTTTAGGGCCGGTACTTTTCAATATTTTTATAAACGATCTGGATGTAGGAATAGAAGGTATTTTGAGCAAGTTTGCTGATAACACCAAACTTGGAGGAGTTGTGGACTCGAATGAGGGTGGAAAGGCCTTGCAGAGGGATCTGGATAGGTTGGAGAGATGGGCGATCACCAACCGCATGAAGTTCAATAAGAGCAAGCGCCGGGTCCTGCACCTGGGACGGGGAAACCCTGGCTGCACGTACAGACTGGGCGATGAGACACTGGAGAGCAGCCTAGAAGAGAGGGATCTGGGGGTCGTGGTAGACAGCAAGTTGAATATGAGCCGGCAGTGTGCCCTGGCAGCCAGGAGGGCCAACTGTGTCCTGGGGTGCATCAAGCACGGCATCGCTAGTAGGTCAAGGGAGGTTACTGTCCTGCTCTACTCTGCGCTGGTGCGGCCTCACCTCGAGTACTGTGTGCAGTTCTGGGCACCACAGTATAAAAAGGACATGAAACTGTTGGAGAGTGTCCAGAGGAGGGCTACGAAGATGGTGAAAGGCCTGGAGCGGAAGACGTATGAGGAACGGCTGAGGTCACTGGGCCTGTTCAGCCTGGAGAAGAGGAGGCTGAGGGGAGACCTCATCACAGTCTACAACTTCCTCGTAAGGGGGTGTCGAGAGGCAGGAGACCTTTTCTCCATTAACACCAGTGACAGGACCCGCGGGAAAGGGGTTAAGCTGAGGCAGGGGAAATTTAGGCTTGACATCAGGAGGGGGTTCTTCACAGAGAAGGTGGTTGCACACTGGAACAGGCTCCCCAGGGAAGTGGTCACTGCACCGAGCCTGCCTGAATTTAAGAAGAGATTGGACTGTGCACTTAGTCACATGGTCTGAACTTTTGGGTAGACCTGTGCGGTGTCAAGAGTTGGACTTGATGATCCTTTAGGGTCCCTTCCAACTCAGGATATTCTATGATTCTAAGTGGTTTTGTGTCATTTTTTTCCAGTACATACTTCAGTTCTGCAGATTTTCATTTATTTAACTTTGATGGTCACTAATAGATGTTATTACCCACTTCACCTATCAGTTAAAAAACAAAAAGAAAAAAAAAAGCATAGCACAGCATACCATAGCTACACTATAGGATTTACATCACATATTGTTTTGTTTGGAGTTTCTCTTGCCCTGCAGCAGGAAACATGTTTGAAAAAAACCCTAACAGACTTGAATACTTGACCTCCATATATGAAGACAATCAAAGTCAGTAACATTTTTCTTATTTTTATGAGGCCTTTCAATATTGGAAGAAATTCCTCAGATTCTTAACATTCTAATATGAATGCTATGCTGCATCTCTGCTATACTGCATGGACTTATTTTTAACTAAATAAATTATAAAGTAAATGCTAAATTCAGAGTTTTCAACCCCACACAGCAGAGCATATTGGAAGTAATGTTCACCACTTTACAGATTTTATATAGATCCTAATACCAACAGCAACTGCAAATCAAATAATTAATTAATGCAATAGAAAGTAAATCTGAAATATTTATATAGCTGAAGAGAAATAAGAACCAATTCTTCATGTTTTCCATTTAAACAAGTGAAGATTATTCGAGAAGCCTTTACTCCCACATGTAATTCCCCAGGAAAAACAAACAAACAAACAAACAAACATGAAAAGCTATAACAGACATAAACAGGCAAATGGGGAGAGTTAACTTCAAAACCAGCAAAGAAGACACCTAAGACATCATTCAATACCGATGACTTGTCCAGAGAAGGGCGACGAAGCTGGTGAGGGTCCTGGAGAACAAGTCCTACAAGGAGCGGCTGAGGGAGCTGGGCTTGTTCAGCCTGGAGAAAAGGAGGCTCAGGGGTGACCTTATCACTCTCTACAGGTACCTCAAAGGAGGCTGTAGCGAGGTGGGGGTTGGTCTGTTCTCCCACGTGCCTGGTGACAGGACAAGGGGGAATGGGCTTAAGTTGCGCCAGGGGAGTTTTAGGTTAGATGTTAGGAAGAACTTCTTTACCAAAAGGGTTGTTAGACATTGGAACAGGCTGCCCAGGGAAGTGGTGGAGTCAGCATCCCTGGAAGTCTTTAAAAGACATTTAGATGTAGAGCTTAGGGATATGGTTTAGTGTGGACTGTTAGTGTTAGGTCAGAGGTTGGACTCGACGATCTTGAGGTCTCTTCCAACCTAGAAATTCTGTGTGATTCTGTGTGTGACATTTATTATAAGGAGGGCAAAATAGCCAAAGGTGCTTTACTCTTCATTGAATGTATTTCTATTAAATTTTATTTGGTTTTCTTTTTTCTACTGCACTGCTTCTTTCTGTTTCTGAAATGAAATTTCATATCTTCAAGTCCTTCCTGGTAAATTGTTAAAAAGAATATTTTAAGAAATTAATTTTTATTTGTTTCTTTTATGAAAATGTACTTACTTTAGATTGTGTGGGAGGCACAGGGCAGAGTATTATACTTCCTTTTTGTTAGTACTTGCAATTAAGGACAGATGAACATTTTCATTTGTGGTAGTTTCCCACTGATAGAAAGCTATATTCCATCACACCACTCTATCACTCCCTCTCCAAAACAGAGCAAGGGGAGAAAATAAGATGTAAAAAAGGCTCATGGGTTGATATAAGGATGGGAAGATAATTCAGCAATTGTCATCACCTGCAAAACAGATTCAACAGATGAATGTAATTTATTGCTCTTACTAAGAGACTAGAGCAAGGAAAAACTAAAAGCACACCACCACCATCTTCGAACTCCTCCTCCTAAAGTAGCACAGGTGAACAGGGAATGGGGTTGTGATCAGTCCATATTGCTTTATCTCTGCTGCTCCTTAATTGTCACTTTCTTCACTTGGTCCAGCATGGGATCACTTCCCACAAACTGCTGTTCTTCAAAAACTGTTCCAATATGGGTCCATGCCGTATTGGAACATGGAGGATGGAACACGCATGATCAGACTTCTCCAGCATGGACCCTTCCCCAAGGGCAGCAGCTTTCACCAGACTTCCTGTTCTACTGTGGTGTGCTCTCCATGTGCTGGAGTTCTGGCCAGGAGAACTTGGTGCCTCTGTATGGGCCACGGCCTCCTTCAGGACAGATCCACCTATTCCACCATGGGCTCATCTATGGGCTACAGCATGGTATGCCATGCTCTGCAGGTATATGTTCTATGACCATGGTATATGGTCTATGGTCTATGGTATACCATGGACTGCAGGGGGACAGCCAGCTCCACCATCAGCCTGCATAGGCTGCAAAGGAGTTCTGGCACCTGGAGCCCCTCTTTCTTCACCTTCTTCGCTCACTTGGGTGTCTGCAAGGTTTTTTTTCTCTCTCATTTTCTCATTCCTCCCTATCAGCAGCTGTCGCGCAGTTTTTTCTCCTTCTTAAATTTGCTGTCCCAGAGGAACAATTAACATAGAATCATAGAATCATAGAATATCCTGAGTTGGAAGGGACCCTTAAGGATCATCAAGTCCAACTCTTGACACCGCACAGGTCTACCCAAAAGTTCAGACCATGTGACTAAGTGCACAGTCCAATCTCTTAAATTCAGGCAGGCTCGGTGCAGTGACCACTTCCCTGGGGAGCCTGTTCCAGTGTGCAACCACCTTCTCTGTGAAGAACCCCCTCCTGATGTCAAGCCTAAATTTCCCCTGCCTCAGCTTAACCCCTTTCCCGCGGGTCCTGTCACTGGTGTTAATGGAGAAAAGGTCTCCTGCCTCTCGACACCCCCTTACGAGGAAGTTGTAGACTGTGATGAGGTCTCCCCTCAGCCTCCTCTTCTCCAGGCTGAACAGGCCCGACATTGCTCACTGACTTGTCTCTGGCCAGCAGCAGGTCCCTTTTAGAGCCAGCTGGAGATGTCTCTGATTTGACACTGGGCAGCTGTTGGGCTCTGCTCACAGAGACAACCCTTGCAGCTTCCTGCTACCAAAACCTTGCCATGTAAGCCCAATACACCACTATCAGTAGGATATTTTAATTTTCTCTAGAAGCAGCAGAGAATTCCAGAAAAAAATATAGATGCTGAGCTGTAAAGTATTCTGGAAGTTGGTTATTTTTTTCACAGCTGTCAGGAAAATTCCATGCCTTATGCTGAATTAAACGTACATAATTAAAGAACAGTCCAACAATATAAACTGTCCCTTTATTGTCAAAAGTATGAAATTCATCAAAAAGTTCAAAAGTAAAGACATTTCTAAGGTGATCTATATGTGTACTACCTGATATCCTGGTATTACAGCTATTCATTGTTTGTCTACACTAAGAAACAAAGGTGGAGACTGCATTGCAGTGTAATGTCAGAATGAAGTTGAACGTACAATTATACATGAGAGCTGAAAAGTGCATGAGAGCCTTACTTCACCACCGCATATGCAGTTTTAAGGTCTTAACACTTTCTGCTTAACTTTCATGTGAATTACTCCTCACACTTACCTATGATGCAATTCAATTTTTTTTCTTTTTTTTTTTTTTTTTCTTTATAGAGAAAATTATTCCTTTATATATATATATATATTTTTTTTTTTTTTCCTATATCTTATAGTTGAAGTAGTGGATGCTGGTTATTACTACATAATTATTAATTAGAATTTCAAGTATAAATCTAATTTTGTAATATACAACACAAATAACAATTCATTTTTAACAAATGGAAAATTCTATGTCTTAAAAATAATAGATTACACTGCTTCTCAGATCTACCTGCAGTGTTGCTTATGTCTGCTTTCCCTAAAGCTTACCAAGGTCTCTTGATAGGAGACAGTTTATTTTGCTTCTGTTTTTGGAGAAGCCTGTTTAAGGCTGAAACACCAATAGAGAATTACAGTCAGTTTGGTTGGAACAAACTTACTTAAAACTTAATTCAAGCAGTAATATGTTCACTGAGATTAGAGTTTCTGATATTTAGAAACGTAAAGAAAAACAAACAAACATTGTGAGCTCAAATATGATTTTCCAGGGTAGTACTGAAAGTTGGTACTGTTTCCTAGTATTTACCTGGCCAGACTTTTTTTGTTCTGACATTTCAGAAACTGATTTTTAACATTCCACCTTAAGAGAACTGATGGAAGTAACTCAGGAACACAAAGTGTTGGTCAGAGCTAAGACACTGTTAATCACAGGCTCAGTTCTCTAGTTCTCTTCCTTTTATATTGTTGCAAATGAGAAATGAATCAATAGAATTCTATATATTTTCACTAACATAAAGAGAATAATTTAAATCCTATAATATCATTGTAAACCTGAGTTGTGTTCTTTCTTTCTTTCTTTCTTTCTTTCTTTCTTTCTTTCTTTCTTTCTTTCTTTCTTTCTTTCTTTCTTTCTTTTGTTGCCTTGTGTGGAACAGCATTACCAAAGATGAGGGAAAAAGTATTTAAACTGTGCAAGAGTAAAACTTCCTAGTAGCACAAACCGATTTTGATATTAAACACACACACAAACCCTAAAACAAGACAACTTTAAAGAACCTTAATGAAAAACTTGATGTTGTAAACCTCTGCTGCTTAATATAAACTACTAAAAACTCACATTTAAATTTAATCTAACAAGCATTGTTAGATTAAAAACATTGTTACATTAACAACATTGTTAGATTAACAACTCTTTTTTTTTTTTTTTTTTTTGACACTGGATTTGAAAATCCCCTTGATAGCCCTTGTTTTAACATTTCCTTTGCAAGGCAAGATTAAAGCAGGAAGCAAGAGCAAAGGTATGAAAAGGATTTAAATGGAGGTTGTGAATTCCATTAGGCATCCTCAAATAATAGAATGTGCAAAAAACAAAATGAATTGAATGTCTCCAGAGAAGGAGACTCCACAACCTCACTGGGCAGCCTGTTCCAGTATTCTGTCACCCTCACCATAAAAAATTTTGTCTCATATTTAAGTGGAACGTTCCGTGTTCCAGCTTGTACCCATTTCCTCTTGTCCTATCATTAGACGTCACTGAGAAGAGCCTGGCCTTGTCCCCCTGACACTCACCCTTTGTATAACATATCTATAAATGCTAATAAGGTCACTCCTCTGCTTTTTTTCAAGCTAAAGTGACACAGCTCATTTTCCTCATAAGGGAGATGTTCCACTCCCTTAAGCATCCTCATGGCTCTGCACTGGACTCTCTCAAGCAGTTCCCCATCCTTCCTGATCTGAGGGTCCCAGAACTGGATGCAATATTCCGGATGTGGTCTCACCAGGGCGGAGTAAAGAGGGAGGAGAACCTCTCTCGACCTACTAACCACACCCCTTCTAATACACCCCAGGGTGCCATTGGCCTTCTTGGCCACAAGGGCACAGTGCTGGCTCATGGTCACCCTGTTGTTCACCATGATCCTCAGGTCCTTCTCCCCTTCACTGCTCTCCAGCAGGGCAGTCCCCAGCTTATACTGGTGTCTGGAGTTGTTCTTGCCCAGACGCATGACTCTACACTAGTTCTTGTTATATTTCATTAAATTTCCCCCTGACCAATTCTTCAACCTATCGTGTTAGTACTGGATTGCAGCACAGCCTTCCAGTGTGTCAGCCACTCCTCCCAGTTTAGTGTTACCAACAAACTTGCTGACAGTGCACTCCATTCTTTCATTCAAGTCATCGATTAATATATTGAACAACACTGGTCCTAGTACTGACCCTTGAGAGACTCCACTAGATACAGGACTCCAATTTGACTCCATCCCATTGACCACAACCCTCTGGCTTCTTCCCTTTAGCCAGTTTACCGTCCACGTCTCTACCCAATCATCCAGACCACACTATCTCAGTTTAGCTGTGAGAATGCTGTGAGAGACAGTGTAGAAGGCTTTACTGAAATCAAGATACATCATATCCACTGCCTTACCATCATCTATCCACCTGGTTATGTCCTCATAAAAGGCTATCAGGTTGGTCAAGAGTGACTTTCCCTTGGTGAAGCCATGTTGACTGCCCCTAATGACCCTTTTATCCTTGATATGACTAGAGACAATGCCTAGAATAAACTGTTTCATCACCTTACCAGGGGTGGAAGTGAGGCTGACCAGTCTATATTTACCCGGGTCCTCCTTCTTGCTGTTTTGAAGACTGCAGTATCATTTGTTTTCCTCCAGTCCTCAGGCACCTCTCCTGATACCCATGACTTACCAAAGATGACGGGGAGTGGCCTAGCAATAACTTCCTCCAGCTCCCTCAGCACCTGTGTGTTCATCCCATCAGGACCCATGGACTTAAGGATGTCCAGCTTGCTTAATCGGTCCTTAACCCAGTTCTCATCAAGCAAGCCAAAATCCTCCTTTATTCCAACTCTCTCTACCTAAAGAAACACTTAAGGAAACACCTCCTACTCCTCACCAGGGTACTACTTCAGTCAAACTAGACTCTTCCTCTGCTTTGTAGTCGCAGCTTCCATTCATTTTGCCACGCATTATATTCAGTCCCTCCCTATCCCTTTGGTGAAGTGACAAGTAGCACAAGAATTTGTGGTCTGCATGTAATAGTTTCTTTCTGTTGCTCCTTACTTATTATTTATTTTCCTCCATTATTTTTTAATACTTCCCTTTCCTGGCATGGGTCTCCTAAATTTGCCTCACTTGGAAAGAATTCCTGCCCTTATCATGGGTACTCCACAGGTTGCAGTCCCTCAGGGACATCCTTGCTCTGGTGTGAGTCACCCATGGCCTTGGAGGTATCTCCTGCATAAGAGAGCGTTTCCTTCCAAGGTGATGTCTCCATCTGCCTCCTGCCCTTTGCAGATGCTGCTCTTATACAGGTTTAAGTAGGGGTACCATAAACTCCTCTGATGGATTAAAGGTCTGACATGCAATGGGCAGCTTTGATCTGTTTCAAAGACTTTTGGGACTAGCCATACTGGTACAGGGCATTGTCTTCTCCCACCCACCTCTGAAGTGCCCAATTACAAAAAATGTGCCCAATGCAAGAAAAAAAATCATAACAATAATGATGGAGTACATACCCAACTCCAATATGGAACGTGATGCCTTCTCATGTTGGCTTGGTGAATTAGTGAAGGAATGTGAATGGTGACAGAATGTTTTGAATTACGTCTCTCTTGAGATTTGGAGCTTATGAACAACCAGCCTATTCATAAAATAAACAGATTGCATTTGTTTTCAGTTTGCAGAACTTGATGGGCTCAGGAAATGTGGATTCTGTCTACTAAACAAAGTCACTTTGCACCATTCCATTACAGATTCAGTTAATCTCTTTGGAAATCAGTAACACCTCTAACCTATACTTACACCTCAGAAAGGGATTTGTGCCTATTCAACCCTTTGAAAGTGCATTCTTAAATGCTTTCACACTCAGATGATGTTTTGCACTGATAAATTCCTGCCAAACTAAATATTTCTGTTCTGTAGAGTGAGATGGGTGTTCAGATCTAACTACTAATGTGATCATTTCCAGGTTCTCAGTTTAATATGATTTATCTACCTGAAAGAAGCAGTATGGTTGTTATCAGCCACCACTAATGAATGCATGAAAATGACACAGTATGTACTTCTACTGGCCAGTCATGTAGTCTAAATATAATCATATAAACTACTGGCACAGTTCTGGTACTCTTTGAGCCGTGATGACATGAAAAGTCGCTAGCAGATATGAGTGTGCAGATTTAGTATAAAAGAATGTCTGTAAGCCAGCTGGCTTAATGTTTGTGCACTGTAAGGGGGTCAAGGACCTTGTATGGTCTTAATAAATAGAATCAACTGACTTCATATGTATTTTGGCACTAATATGTGGCCTATGGCATCATTTCCTGAGCTTTAGTATAATATTAATAAAAAGGCTATTCCAGATTAAGTCCAAATCAGTGTTATAGTGGAGAACAGTTTTTCTCTTTGCTTATTCAGAAAATAAATAAATAAATAAATAAATAAATAAATAAATAAAAGTGGAATACAGCACAGCTGCTTATGGCATTACGCCAAAATAGCCACACAAACACAAATCCTCAAGTTAAGTTGAGGCATGCTTCAATTTTATTTATTTCTCATTAGTTTGCTTTAAATCACTGATTTCTCTGGGAAGGAAAAAAAGTGAAAAGAAAAAAAGAAAAAAAAAATTCTGCCCAGGCCTGAGAGGCCAACAATAAATCCAGGTTTAGCCTTTGGATTTAAAACACCCTGAATTCATTATATTTTTTTGTGCAGCCACTATTAATCTGTTGTGACAACAAATTAAAGTCTGATTCAAATTAAAGCAAATCACAAAATTAGAGGTTTTTCTCTCTTACACCACCTTCCAGCTCTTAATCTATTAACCTGGCTCAGGTTAGGGATTCACAGCCTGACATTTGAAGCTTTGAAAGTTTTATCTGCTAGGCTTTCCTTTTCCTTTCACTGAAGTATCTATTTTTGTTGTTGTTCTTTCTCTTCCTTCCTTCCTTCCTTCCTTCGTTTCCTTTCTTTCTTTCTTTCTTTCTTTCTTTCTTTCTTTCTTTCTTTCTTTCTTTCTTTCTTTCTTTCTTTCTTTCTTTCTTTCTTTCTTTCTTTCTTTCTTTCTTTCTTTCTTTCTTTCTTTCTTTCTTTCGTTTTCCACAATATAATGTGAAGGACTTGGACATTAACCTTTGCTTGACCTGCTAAACTTCAAATAATCATAGAATCACAGAATGGCTCAGGTTGGAAGGGACATTAAAGATAACCTAGTTAAATGCCACCTGTGCTGGAATGCCACCCACAAGATCAGGTTGGCCAGGGTCTCATCTAACTGCCTTGAACACCTCCAGGGATGGAGTAATGGAGTATATACAACTCTGGGCAACCTGTTCCAGTGGCTCTGAGTGAAGAACTTCCTCAGAACTTCCTCTTAACATTTAATCTAAATCTTGTTTTTTTTTTTTTTTTTTTTTTTTTTTTTTTTTTTAGTTTAAAACCTTTCTACTTTGTCCTATTATTATCTGTCCAAGAAAAAGTCGCTCTCTATCACTCTCTATCTTTTTTATTAAGCCCCCTTTAAGTATTGAAAAGTTTCAATAAGGTCACTCCGGAACCTTCTCTTCTTTAGGCTGAATGTCCTCAGATTTCTCAGCCTTTCTTCATATGAGAGGTACTCCAGCTCTCTGATCATCTTCATGGCCCTCCTCTGGACCTGTTTTAACAGTTCCACTTCCTTCTTGTGTTGGAAGCCAAGACTTGGATGCAGGACTCTAAGTGGAGCCTCACAAGGGCAGAAAAGAGAGGACAATCCCCTCCATTGACTTGCTGGCCACCCCTCTGTTGATGCAGCCCAGAATACAATTGGCCTTCTGGGCTGCATGTTCAATGCTGGCTTATGTCAAGCTTTTTGTCCACCAGAACACCCAAGTTATTCTCTGCAGGGCTGCTCTCAACAAGTTCTTCTCCCAGTCTGTTCTCATATCTGGGATTGCCCTGGCCCAGGTGCAGCATCTGGCACTTAAACTCCTACTTTAGGTGTTAGAGGAAAATATACTTCTTAATTTCTTTTTTAGTGGCACTAAGTACTTGTTCCATCCATTCATTATTGATTTCTTTGTAGATTTTTGAGTTACTCTGAAAGATATCTTTTGAAATAAATGTTTCCCATTCCAATGCATCATATTCCATAAATAAGCTGCATTACGGCTCACTGTGCAGCACTTTTACTTGCAGATGCACTCCTCAAGAGAACCTATATTCCTGTCTTATTTACTATTTTATTTCCTTTTTTTTTTTCTTTTTTTTTTTTTTTGGCCTTAGTAAATATTAAATCCAAATTTGTATTTAAATATGGAAACATGAATACGGAAGTGGTTATGTAAATTGTAAGATGTTAAAAATTCTATATCCAAGACATGTATTAATCAATAAAATGTGCAGTCCATCCTTATCTGAAGTATACAACATATATATGTTTAAAATACATCCATGTTTAAGCCCTATTTTGAAACAAAAAAACAAACATACAAAAGTTCATGTGGATTTCATAGAGCAAGTTCTCGTGCTTGTGTATGAGTTTGCCATGGCTGAGAGGGAAAAAAAAAGCAGCTTCAGTTTCAGCATTGCATCATAGAATAACTGAGCTGGAAGTGACCCACAAGGATTACCGAGTCCAATTCCCAGGTCGCCAAAAGATCAGCCAAAGGATGGCAGGTTATTCCAAACAATAGAATAAAATAAAATCTTTCCTGGCTATAAATCCTCTTGTAAACTTCTCGTATTTTCTCCACTCTGTTTTCTACTTATCTGCCAATAATGACAATGAAGTGCTATATATGTACTGAAAAAATATTATTACATTAAGAAGATAATACAGATACTATCTTGTTAACTAGTTTGAAGCCCAACTCAATGGAAACAAATGGAAATCTAGATGTTCTCTTCAAGAAATTGTAAAGAAGTTTTATGGACTGTGTATCTCCCCAACATAGCAGGAATATTAACAATGATGTCAGCAGTTTGTGATCACAGCCACATTTAACATTAAAGTTAATTGTGGTGGTTTTGTTAGAGAATAAAGAATTGCATGGGGAGAAGAAAAACATATAAAGTCTAGCTTCATGGGTGGTGTTTTAAGCATGGTATAACTCATTCTTTGTTTAATCACATAACATGTTGATATTATCAGAGAAGATTAAGAAGGCAAATTAGAATCATAGAATCATTAAAATTGGAAAAGACCTCAAAGATCATCTGGTTCAACCATCACCCTACTACTAATGTCACCCACTAAGCCATGTCCCTAAGCACCACATCCAACCTTTCCTTAAACACCTCCAGAGACAGTGACTCCATTGGTCAACCCATTCCAACACCTGAGTACTCTTTCTGAGAATAAATTAAAATTAAAATATCTCCTCTTTTTGTATCTACTAGTTTGTATGTGTAATTCCACTAAGTAGAGGTAGAAATGAATATGCCACTAGAATTTCACTGTCATAGAAATTGTACTTGTCTTTCCTAGCTTTGTTTATGAAATATAAATGTCTATGACTAGGTTTATAATAATCAATCCTGTAATAAGCAAGTGAATTTTAAATAGCAGTACTGAAAACATATTTTATCACTAAATTACTGAAATTTAGAACAGTTATTGGAGAGTGATTTACTACTGGCAACAGATTAAGTATATTAAGTAGGGTATATCATAAAAATAACAATAAAAACATTTCTTTACAACTTGGTCCATACCCACAAAAATTAATAGAAGTGACTTCAGTGAAATTAGTTTTCCTACTGTTAAAAGCAAGGAAGATTTACATATTTTTCTACTTTTTAAAGGGTTCAAAATATGTATAACCTAGAAAACAGAAAAAAAATGCATTTAATTGTCTCGATTCACTCTTTTCAAAACCACGGAGTACTGTGGGGTTCTACTCTATTTGTCTCTGAAGTTATTACAGAGATTAATAAAATAGAAAGAATTCAAGATCTGTAGAGTGCTTCTACTCTCTGTGATGTTTCTAGTAATCTCTGGTGTGTCGAACAGGACCATAGATTAACCAGTAGTATAAAATACCTATATCACAACATAGGTTTTTGATAACTATATTCTTTGGTATCAAATAAGATATCCTTTTCTTTTTTCATGTAATAACTGAAGAAATAATATTAAACACTGAGATTCAGATTTGCAATCCATTTTATATCTTCCTTTTCCATGAAATGAAATGATATTCTGACTTTGGAGAAAGATGTTACTGTTTTCCTGCATGTGCTATTTTTTTCACAATCATACATAAGGACATCCTTTAGTTGTGTTTACAAGTATTTTATACCTGGGTGAAATCCCAACACAAAACAAAATAGTTATAGTACTCTGTATGAACAAAATATTTTATTTTCTATTTTGGAAATATTAATATGGTTCTACATGTATATTAATTATTTTCCAGGCAGCTCGGCAAGACAATTTTACACTTCAAACATTTTGATAATTTTAGCCCAACCTTGAATATTCACTTGTTTCTGACTTTTGAGGAAAGGGAAAGATCTGTACCTGTGAGCCAACAATAAATAATGTATTATTAATGATGATAATAACAATAATAATGTTGATTTGACAAAACATTTTTTTTGTCTATCAAATTATTTTTGTAATTCTGATATACAGCTTTGATAAATTATTTTTTAACTTTTTACCATAAGAAGGCTTTCCAAAATTTAGAGATTTTCCTAAATAACAGTATAGCAAGCAACACAGAGAGGTTTTTGGTTTTGCTAAAATTGACAATAAACTGGGGATAGTTTAATTGAATTTCATCAACTACTATATAATTATAAAATAAATAATTACAGTTTATTACAATTCAGTTTTGTACGTGCTAAAGTAGCACAACCTATGTGAAAAATACACTGTGTATACAACTTCAAAAGTTTAGTAAAATGTGACTTTTTTCCATCTGTCTTCCAAAACTAATAAAAGTATGCCTACGGCTACATTAAAAAAAAATAATAATAATAAAATAAAAAGGAAAAATGCAAACTACCATCTATTATACCATCTGTGTGACAAATAAATAAATAAATAAATAGATAAGTAAATAAATCCTTCAGCTTTATTTTCTTCTTCACTTAGTTCATTGATTAACCTATCCTTGAGAAAGAGTTTAGGTTTCTTTTATTTTTTATTATAGTTGTTTGCGTCTTTTTTTTACTAGTATTATTATTATTTTCCAAATCTTATGAAAGGTAAGACAATGATGCTTGTCACTACTTGCATGACAAGTCTGTAACTAAAGCATTTGTCCACAAACTTTCAGTCCAAGATCAGCAACATTACTCTATTTTTCTTACTTTCAGACCAGTGCACTAGAACGGAGAGATACTTCTAGATCAGCCGCCCTTGTCCTTATGGGGAACTTCAACTTGCTAGATATCAACCAGGGATATCATACAGCTGAGACAAACAAGTCCAAAAGATTTCTGAAGATCCTTGATGATAAATTCTTGGTAGATACTAAAAGAGCTGACTAAGAAAGGTGCCCTCCTAGACCCATTTCTTGTAAACAAGAAGGGTCTTGTGGATGAAGTAGCCATAGGTGACTGCCTTGGCCAAAGTCACAATGAGGTAGATGAATTCAAAATCTTTGGTGCTAGGAGAAAACTGTTACCTAAACTTCAACCCTGGATTCAGGGGGAGTAGACTTCAGACTGCTCAGGGAACTAGTTAGTGAGGTCCCCTGGGAAACTGCTTTTGAAGACATTGGGGTCCATCAGTGCTGGTCGTTTTTTAAGCACAACCTCCTAAGAGCAAAGAACAGGCAATTCCAAAATGTCAGAAGTCAAGCAGGAGGAACAGAAGGAGGGATTGACTGAGTAGAGACCTTCAAGAGCTTAGGAAAAAAAAAAAAAAAAGTGTATAGTCATGGGAAGCAAGGTCAGGCAACATGTGATGACTACTGGGATGCTGCTCACCTTTGTAAAAAGAGAATCCAGATGGCCAAAGCTCAATTAGAGTTGAAGCTAGCCATTAATGTGGGGGACAATAAAAGAGGCTTTTAAAAGTATGTTAATGGGAAATGGAGGACCAAAGCAAACATTGATCTGATACTTGATGAGGATGGTCACCTAACAAACAGGGACATAGACAAAGCAGAGATGTTTACTGCATTTTTTTTACCTCTGTCTTCAACACCAGTGATGGGGTCTGGGACTCCAGCTGCCTTGAGTCGGAGGACTGTGATAGTGGGTCATCTTCCAGTCACCCTTGAATATGTGCAGGATTTGCTACTCCACATGGATTCATATAAGTCCACGGGGACTGATGGAATTCATCAGTGGATGCTCAGAGAGCAGGCTGATGTTGTCGTGGGACCTCTCTCAATTATTTTTCAATGGTCTTGGGTATCTGGAGAGGTCCCAGTTGTCTGGAAGCTGGCAACTGTGGTCTTAATTTTCAAGAAGGACAAGAAAGAACATCCTAGTAATTACAGACCTGTCAGTCTCACTTCAGTACCTGGTGAAATTATGGAAATTATTCTGGGAGTTATTGAAAAAAAAAAAAAAAAAACAACCTGAAAGACAATGTAATCATTGGTCAGAGCCAGCATGGGTTCGCAAAGAGAAGATCATGTCTAACAAATTTAATTTCCTTTTACTGCAAGACCACCCATCTAGTTGACCAAAAGAAACCAGCTGGTGTAATTTTTCTGGATTTCAGTAAAGCTTTTGATATTCTTTCTTACAGTATTCTTACAGTATCCTTCTGGACAAAATGACCAGAATACAGTTAGATAAAAGTATAATAAGATGGTTGAAAAATTGGCTGAAGGGTCAGGCCCAAAGGGTTCTTGTAAATAGGGTTATATCGGAATGGTGACCTGTCACTAGTGGGGTTCCCCAGAGCTCCATATTAGGAACAGTCCTCTTCAATGTTTTCATAAACAATTTGGATGAAAGACTTTAAGGGTTTTTTTTGTTGTTGTTTGTGTATTTGTTTGTTTGTTTTCATAAAGTTTGCAGAAAATACTAAATTGGGTGGATCTGTTGACTCCATTGATGGTTGTGAGGCCTTGCAGAGAGATCTGGACAAGTTAGAGAGCTGGGCAATCTCCAACAACATGAAGTTTAACAAGAGCAAGTGACAGATTCTGCACCTGGAAAGGGACAACCCTGCTTATACATACAGACTGGTGAACAAGATGCTGATCATCCCCACAGAAAGGGATCAGGGGGGTTGATCAACAGCAAGCCAGCATGAGCCAGAAGTGTGCCTTGGCAGTCAGGAGGGTCAATCATACCCTGGTGTGGATGAAGAACACCATTGCTAGCCAGTCAAGGGAAGTGATTGTCCTGCTCTACTCTGCACTGGTGTGGCCTCAGCTTGAGCACTGTGTGCAGTTTTGGACACTACAGTAAAAGAAAGCTGTAAAACTGGTAGAGTGTGTCCAAAGGAGGGCAACAAAGATGTTATAGGTTCTATAGGGAAAGATGTATGAGGAGCAGCTGAAGTCACTTGCATTGTTCAGCCTGGAGAAGACGAAACTAAGGGGAGACCTCATTGTAGTCCACAACTTCCTTATGAGGGGGAAACAGAAAGGCAGGTGCTGATTGTTTTTCTTAGGTGACCGGACCCACCCTCTTTGTGGCAGGACCCAAAGGAACAGCATGGAGCTGTGACAGGGGTATTTCAGGCTGTGTTTCAGGAAAAGGCTTTTCTCCAACAGGGTAGTTAGACACTGGAGCAGGCTCCCCAGGGAAGTGGTCATGGTGCTGAGCTTGCCAGAGTTCAGGAAGCATTTGGATAATGCTCTCAGACACATAATCTTATTTTTATCTATTTTTTTTTTTTTAATTTTGGCTGATCCTTTGGGCACCTGGGAATTGGACTCGGTGATCTTTGTGGGGCCCTTCCAACTCAGTTATTCTATGATTCTATATTTCCACTAACTGGTGGTTTGTAAGGTGTTAAAACAAGAACTAACTGAGCTTTCGTCCTAGATATTCATAACAAAACCACTGAGGGAAGAGAGGTATTTCACATCTAGCAATGTTTTATTTCTTCCTCCAGTCAAAAAAAACAAAACAAAACAAAACAACAAAACAAACACAAAAACAAAAACAAAAAACTCTTAAGCACTTAATCTGAAGTGAATAGACTGCCAAGAGCTTTTAGGTAAGTCTTAAGTTCCTATAGTTTAGTAGGATCTAGACCCTTTTAAATATTACTTATGCATAACAAACATTCAGTGACTGATAAAAGAAGATAAATTAATGTGCATATCTAGTATAACTATGTGTAACTCGTGGCCTAAAGCACAGCTCATTTTTTTAAACAAAAATGCTAAATTCCCTCAGAAAAGGAAACGTTCCTGGTAGAAAAATTGATTAAATTTAATCAAGGTCCTACCAACAGTTTTTCTCCTTCTCCTTCTCCTTCTCCTTCTCCTTCTCCTTCTCCTTCTCCTTCTCCTTCTCCTTCTCCTTCTCCTTCTCCTTCTCCTTCTCCTTCTCCTTCTCCTTCTCCTTCTCCTTCTCCTTCTCCTTCTCCTTCTCCTTCTCCTTCTCCTTCTCCTTCTCCTTCTCCTTCTCCTTCTCCTTCTCCTTCTCCTTCTCCTTCTCCTTCTCTTCTTCTATTCTCTCTCTCTGTGGGCTCCTTTTTACTAGATTAAATGACCATGGTCATGCAAGAGGTTCTCCAGTAATTGTATTGGCACAAATGGCATACAAAACTGTAAGACTTATTATTTAAAGAGATATATAAGAAGCAATCACAATAAAAGTAGAAAGCAATAAATTAGTTCACTCTTTTGGAACCAAACTGAAAATCCATTTTTGAAAATGCTATTAGTTCAGCCATAATCTGAAGCACATAGGAGCTCAAAATTTCTAAGATGGAAATATTTATTAGACAGCTCAATACAGACTGAGGATTTTTCAATTCCTTTTCTTGATGGTTGTTCCCAATGTCTCCATTTTGGCCAGCTGAGCTTTTGGAAGATGGCACCAAAGAAAGACTGGAGGTCAAGGAATGGCAATCATGTCTGAACAATTCAGAATGGAGCAGTAACTGTAATGATACTTCCCATGAGTGAGAAGACTGGGCTAAAGCTCATTCAGAGACCTTTGTCTAGTGTTGAACTGTGCAGTTTAAATCTTCTGCAAGCCATTTTCCTATTTAAAATATCCAGACCCAAAGTTTTTTTGCTTTCTGAGTTGACAGGATTTGCTACTTATTTTGGAAATGTTTTGGAATTTTTGCTTTGGAAATATAGATAGTGTTTTCTTTCTAGTGATTTAAACTGGCAATAGAGCATGGCTGTTAGTATGTAAAAAGGATTACTTCACACTTTTGATCCTCTGAGAGCTAATGTGGCAAAAGCATTTCTAAAATCAAATCATCTCCAGCAACTTCAATCAACCAATTTAAAGTGAGCTACTAAAACTACTCAACTACTTCTCTGGGCAGTCTGTTTCAATGCTTCACAACCCTTTCAGGGAAGAAATTTTTCCCAATATCCAACCTAAACCTCCCCTGGTGCAACTGAGTCCATTCCTTTTGCCCTGTCACGTTGCCTGGGAGAAGAGACTGACTGCTACCCCACTACAACCACCTCTGAGGTAGTGATAGAGAGCAATAAGGTCTCTCCTGAGCCTCCTTTTCTATTGGTTAAATACGGTACCCTCAACCATTCCTCATAAGACTTGTTCTCTAGAACCTTCACCGTCTTTTTTTACCCTTCTTTGGACACTCCAGCACCTCAATGTCTTTCTTGTAGTTAGGGGATGAAAACTGAGCACACTATTCAAGGTGTGGCCTCCCCGGCACTACTTACAAAGAGATAATCACTTTCTTAGGCCTGCTGGCCACACAATTTCTGATACAGGACAGGATGACATTGGCTTTCTTGGCCACCCTGGTCACACTGATGGCTCATGTTCAGCCAACTGTTGACTAGAACCCCTAGGTACTTTTCTGCTGGACAGATTTCTAGCAACTCTTCCTCCAGCATGTAGCATTGTGTGGGGCTGTTGTGCCCCAGTTGCAGACCCCAGCACTTAGTTTTTTGAGCTTTATTTAATCAGCCTTGGCCCATTGATCCAGCCTACCCAGATCCCTCTGTGGATCCTTACTACCCATCAGCATTCTCACCTAACTTGGTGCTGTCTAAAAATGTAATGAGGATACATGTTATTGCTTTATCCAGATCATTGTTAAAGATATTAAAGATAATTGGTCCAAAATGGGGAGGGGTGAGGGGGGTGAAGGGGTAGGGGGTGGAGGCCTGTCACTCCACTTGTGACAGGCCTCCAAATAGACTTCATTCACCAGAGCAATTTTTCTTATCCAGCAAGGTGTATGTCCATCCATCCAAGTCATGACCAGCCAGTTTCCCCAGGAAAATGCTGTGGGATACAGTGTGAAAATCTTTACTAAAGACTACGTAGACAACAGCCTTCCCCTTATCCACTAAGTGGGTCACCTTGTCAAAGAAAGAGGTCAAGTTTGTCAGTCAAGACCTGCCTCTTGCATAAAACCATGTTGATTGGGCCTGATCACCTCGTTGTTCTGTATATCTCACATGGTAGGACTCAAGACAATCTGCTCTATAATCTTTCCCATCACCAAAGTCAGACTGACAGGCCTGTGGTACCCCAGATTGTCCTTCCTGTCCTTTTTGTAGATGAGAGTTACATTTGTTAGCCTCCAGCCAAGTCAGACCTCCCCAGTAGCCAGGAATGTTGATAAATGATGGAAAGCAGCTTGGTGGGCACTTCTGACAGCTCTCTCAATACCCTTGAGTTGATCCCCTCTGGTCCCATAGACTTGTGTGCATCTAACAGGTCACTATTTTCTCTTGGATTATGCTCCCTGTCTCTGGAAAGATCAGAAGGCTGGGTACCCAGAGACCAACTGATCTTACTACTAAATAATGAGGAAAAGAAGACATTGAGTACCTCAGGCTTTTCCACATCTCCTGTCACTATGTTTCCCCCCACAACCAACAAAGGATAAAGATTCTTTTAGTCCTTCTTTTGTTACTAATGTATTTATAAAAGTATTTTGTATTATCTTCAATAGCAGTAGCCATATCAAGATTCAAGGGAAGACCCTTTTAATAATAAGCTCAAAAGGAAGCCCTTCTGTGTAAGAAGGGCTTTGTCTCTTCTAATTTACTCCCTGAATACATAGCCTTATGACATATTTATAGTCCTCCTGAGTGGCCTGCCTCTTCTTTCAAAGGTCATATTTTTTTTGTTTGTTTGTTTGTTTGTTTTTTCTCTGAACCAAAACTCTCTGTTTAGGGAGACCTGTCTTTTTCCCCACTGACTCATCTTTTGGCACATGGGGACAGTCTGCTCCTCCACCTTTAAGATTTTAAGATTTCCTTCTTAAAGAGCATCCAGCCTTCTTGGATTCCTTTGCCCAGCTCTGTGGTACTGTATACTCACAGCTAGTTTGGAATATCATTGTTAAATACTAGCAGTTCTATGTATGTAGTGATAGCTGAAGATGTGTCATAATTGGCAATAGCATTGTGTGTTTTTATTGAAAGAATTTGGGAGTTTCATTTTGAAGATGAAATCTGGCCTGATTCTTCCAAACACTTTTATCACAGCAACCTTTAGTTTCCTCATTGATACATATTTAGCTAAATCTATATATCTATATCATCTATATCTATATCTACATCAATTGCATCAATATCTATACCAACTATATCTGTGTCTATGTGTATCTATCTACCTATAGCTATAGCTATAGATTTAGATATATAGACTTAAATAGAACTACACAGATATACATGTATGTAGTTGCAGAATGCTCTTAATTACTCCATCCTCAGCTTGTGGTAGGCTGGGGTATTAAACATGTTAAACTCCACTGTGCTGGTTCACTGAGTGAAGTGCCTTGAATTTTATGTGAATTATGGTATCTATCACTAAAACTTTTTGCATGCCACAAAGGAAGGGCTGTCTTCCTGGCTCCATGCATATCTCATTTTCAGTAAGTGACATACTTCATGAACACATATATCACTGTTAAGCTTCCAGTCCTAGAAGCCACAAACCTAGAGCATACTCCAGTGGCAGGTCTGATCCCAATATTTATGAGGTGTCTCAATTTGACTGAATTAAAGAGATGAGGAGGAAGTCAAGTGATGCATCAACAGAGAAAGAAAGAGTAAAGAAAAGGGGAACTGTTGTTGGCTGTGGAGAAGGAATGTTGAGAGACAATCAGTTTGTCCAAGGCTGGAGACAGAGAAGGAAAACTCTTTGAGAAAATATGAAAATAGTTTTATGCATTTTAAAATGGTACAGGTATGTATGCTTTTGTAAATTGTTCCTCTCTTAGAACTAGAATTAACCTTAAGTGATTTCAGGAACTAAAAGATTCCACCTGTATCTGTTAAAAGATACTTAAAGGAGTCCCTGTTGACCTCACAGGTATGATATACCTAGACCTAAAAGATGGTAATTGCACACAAAGATATCTGATTTGCAATCTGAATTAATTCCTTACTGCTATTCATAGAATCATAGAATGGCTTGTGTTGGACAGGACCTTAAAGATCATCCAGTTCCAACCCCTCTGCCTTAGACATGGATGACACCTACTAGATCAGGTTGCTCAGGGCCTCATCTAACCTGGTCTTGAACACCTCCAGGAATGGGGCATCCACAACCTCTCTGGGCAACTTGTTCCAGTGCTTCACAACCCTCTGAGTGAAGAATTTCCTCTTAACCTCTAATCTAAATTTATTCTCTTTTAGTTTAAAACCTTTCCCCCTCATCCTGTCATTATCTGATTAAGCAGAGTCACTCCCCATTTTTTTATAAGCCCCCTTTTAAGTACTGAAAAGCCACAATGAGGTCACCTTCTTTTCTTTATGCTGAACATTCTCATCTCACTCAGCCTTTCTTCATAGGAGAGGTACTCCAGCCCCTTGATCATCTTTGTGGCCCTCCTCTGGACCCACTCCAACAGATCAACATCCTTTTTGTTATGGGTGCCCCAGACCTGGACAGAGTGAGGCCCCACAAGGGCAGAGTAGATGGGGGCAATCACCTGCCTTGACCTGCTGGATAATCTTCTTTTCATCCACCACAACCCCTAAGCCATTCTCTGCAGGCCTGCTCTAAATGAATTCTTCTCTCAGGCTGTACTCATGTCTGTGATTGCTGCAGCCCAGGTTAAGCAGCTTGCACTTGGACTTGTGGAACCTCATGAGATACATGTGGGCCTACTTCTCAAGCTTGTCCAGATCCCTTTGGATGGCATCCCTTTCTTCTATTGTATCAACCACACCACTCAGTTTAGTGTCATCTGAAAATTTACTAAAAGTACACTCAATCCCACTGTCTATGTCACTGATAAAGATATTACAGTACCTGTCCCAGGACAGACCCTAGAGGAACAACTTTCATCACCGGCCTCCACCTGGACATCAAGCCATTGACCACCATTCTCTGGGTGAAACCTTCAAGCCAACTCCTAACCTACTGGATATCCCACCAATCAAATCCATATCTTTATATACCTTTATACCATACCTTTAAACTAGTCAAGAAGGGGGATGGGGATGATATAAGGCTTGTTGGAGGTGTGCCAGGGGAAATAATGGCTAGGCCAGAGGAGAAGGCAATGGCCCAACTGAAGTGCATCTACACTAATGCATGCAGCATGGGTAACAAACAAAAGGAGCTGGAAGCCATCGTGCAGCAGGCAGGCTATGATTTGGTTGCCATCACGGAAACGTGGTTGGACCACTCCCATGACTGGAGTGCTGCAATGTCTGGCTATACGCTCTTCAGAAGGGACAGGCAGCACAGAAAGGGTGGTGGTGTGGCTCTCTATATCAGAGAGTTTTTTGATGTTGTAGAACTTGAGGCTGGGAATGATAAGGTTGAGTCCTTATGGGTTAGGATCAGTGGGAAGGCCAACAAGGGAAGCATCCTGGTGGAGGTCTGTTATAGACCACTGAACCAGGATGAGGAGATGGATGAGGAATTCTACGGGCAGCAGGCAGAAGTTGAAAAATTGTCAGTGCTTGTTCTCGTGGGGGACTTCAACTTCTCAGACATATCCTGGAAGCAAAACACAGCCCAGAGAAAACAGTCTAGGAGGTTTCTGGAGAGTGTGGAAGATAACTTTCTGATGCAGCTGGTTAGTGAGCCTACCAGGGGAGGTGCCCCGCTAGACCTGCTGTTCACAGAGAAGGACTGGTGGGAGACGCGGTGGTCAGGAGCTGTCTTGGGCAGAGTGACCACAAAATGGTAGAGTTCTCCATTCTTGGCAAAGTCAGGAGGGGGATCATTAAAACCACAGTCTTGGACTTCCATAGGGCTGACTTTAAGGTGTTCAGGACACTGGTTGGCAGAGTCCCTTGGGAGGTGGTTCTGAAGGGCAGAGGAGTCCAGGAAGGCTGGGCATTCTTCAAGAAGGAAATCTTAATGGCTCAGGAGCAGTCTGTCCCCACGTGCCCAAAGACAAGCCAGCGTGGAAGAAGACCAGCCTGGCTGAACATAGAGTTATGGCTTGAGCTTAGGAGAAAAAAGAGGGTTTATAATCTTTGGAAAAGAGGACGGGCCACTCGGGAAGACTATAAGGATGTTGCAAGGCAGGGACAAAATTAGAAAGGCCAAAGTTCATCTGGAGCTCAACCTGGCTACTGCCATTAAAGATAACAAAAAATAATTTTATAAATACATCAACACAAAAAGGAGAACTAAGGAGAATATCCATCCTTTACTGGATATGTAGGGAAACTGAATTACAAGAGATGAGAAAAAGGCTGAGGTGCTTAATGTCTTCTTTGCCTCAGGCTTTAACGGCAAGATCAGTTGTTCTCTGGATATCTAGTACCCTGAGGGTACTAGGGGAGCAGAATGTGGCCCTCATAATCCACAAGGTAATGTTTGGTGACCTGCTACAGCACTTGGATGTATGCAAGTTGATGAGGCCAGATGGGATCCACTCGATGGTACTGAGAGAACTGACGGAGGAGCTGGCCAAGCCACTTTCCATCATTTATCAGCAGTCCTGGCTATCAGAGAAGGTCCCAGTTGACTGGTGGCTAGCAAATGTGACTCCCATCTACAGGAAGGGCTGGAGGGTAGACCTGATCTTTTCCATGATCTTGCCAGGCACAGAAGTGAGGCTCACCAGTCTGTAGTTGTCTGGGTCCTCCTTTCTACCCTTTTTAAAAAGGAAGAGATCTTTCCTTTTTTCTAGTTACCGGGGACTTCTTTTTACTGCCAGGACTTTTCAAAGACGATGGAAAGGAGGTACTATTCTGCAGGAGCTGACCTTAAAGCCTGTATGGTTGATGAAGTAGAAACACAAGAGAGCAAATACAGGGGATAGTTGGGGGAGGACAGAGTCAATAAATCTCTTCTCTGCGAAACACTTAGAAGATTGTGATCTGATCCTGGCTGAAAAGACCTGTTGTTTTGATTTAACCATGGCAGGAAATTAATTATCATACAGCCGCTCACTCAGTCTCCCTAGGTGGACAGGGTAGAGAATTGTAAAGTAAAACTGAAAACTCATGGGTTGAAATAGATAAAGACCTACATTTCACTAGGTAAAACCAAAGCCACATATGCAAGTAAAGAAAACAAGGAATTTACTCAAAGGCAGATGTTCAGTCACTTCTTGGAAAGCACGGCTCATCACAAGTAGTGGTTTATTGGGAAGACATATACCATCACTCTCAACATCCTCCTTCCTCCCCTTAGATTTTTCTGTTGAGCATGTCATATGGATTATCCTTTTGGTTGGTTGGAGTCAGATGACATGGCTTTGATCCCCCCCCCAACGTGTCATGCAACCCCAGCTTCCTCGGTGGCAAGACATCTAGAGAAGCAGAAAAGTTCTTGACTCTGTGTAAGCACTGCTCTGCAACAATGAATAATATCAGTGTGTTATCACCACTATCCTCATCAAAAACAAGCACACACACATACACAAAAAAAAACAAAAACAAAAACAAAAACAAAAACAAAAACAAAAAAAAACACAACCTAACAGCATCATATGGGCCTCCAGGAGGAAACTTAACTCTATCCCAGCCAAAACCATTACAGCTGCATTTTTTAAAATCATCATCCACATGTAAGAGCTATTAATAACTCTTAATAACTTATAATAACAATAATTATATAATGACTCTTACTAACTCTTAACAACTCTATTAATAGCCATATTATTGTCCAATAAATTGGCCCAGCTCTCTAAAATAAAAAGTAGCAGTTCTTTACACAGATATAGATCCTGCTGGATATCATTTGAATAACATATGGATACCCTCAAAGCTGTACTGGGTCTGGCTGGGATGGAGTTAATTTTCCCTTCAGCAGCCCATACAGTACTGTGCTCTGCACTTGTAGCTAGATCAGCACTGGTATCACACTACTGTTTTGTCTATTGCTGAGCATCTCCCTCCAAACCCCCATATTGGCATACATGTATGACGGCACACAGCAATAAAAGGTGGGAAAGTGAGGTGAGGGAAGAGGGAGGTTCTCATTATGAAGACATATATCCTCCCAAACAACTGCCACACATATTGAGGTTTTGCTTCCAAGGGGCTGAATGTGGCCAAATATTGCTTGTTGATGGGAAGTAGAGAATATACATTTTTTTCTCTCTCTGTGCTTCTGCATGGCCTTTGCTTTGTTGTTGTTGTTTGTTTGTTTGTTTGTTTTCCCCCTTCCTTTCCCCTTTAATTAAAACATCTTTATCTCAAATCTTATCTCAAACCTTTTTCTTCTTACCAGCATGCTCTCTTCTCCCCCTTTTCTTATGTGGAGGGAAAGTGAGAAAGTGTTTGTAGTGGAGTTTAGCTGCCCAGCAAAGTAAAACCATTACACTCACAAAGAAAATAAGGAATTAATTCACTACTGGCAAGCAGATGTTCAGACACTTCTAGGAAAGAAAAAGAAAATAAGCAGGGCTTATTACAAGTTTTTTTTTTTTTTTTTTTTTTTTAATTATAGTTAAGTATGATGTCAGATAGACCAGAGCATCCCTTTGGTCAGTTGGTGTCAGCTATGTTGGCTCTGTCCCCTCCCAACTCTTTGTGTACAGCTTGCCTACTTGCTGACAGAGCAGTATAAGAAAAACAAACAAAAAAACAAACAACAACAACAACAAACACAATTGTATGTAAGCTCTATTCAGAAATAACTAAAACAATAGTGTGTTATCACCACTATTTTAATCAAAAATCCAAAACACAGCATCATACAGGGACTCTAGGAAGAAAATTATATTTCAGCCAAAGCCAGGACAGCCACCTAGAACCAATTGCCAAAAACAATGTCCAGAAAGGATTTATTTCTACTGTATAGATAAACTTCTGTAGTGTGCAGATAACACATATTTTATACATATCCTTTTAATTCTGTATGAGTATTTAGAGAAAATATTCTTCATTAGCCACATATAAAAGCCTTACAAACATTTTAAATGCAAACTTTTGAATAGAACACTAAACAGAGTGAATTAGTTTTTTCCATGTTGCAGAATAATATAATATTTATTCATCAATTCCAAACATTAGAAATTATGAATCCTTTTCTATTGGTCATTATTTAATTATTTATTTATTTATTTATTTAAAGGAAAAGCATATTCTAAGATGAGTTTAATTTAACAGGGAAAAAACAATTAGTGAAAAATGATAAAATGATGAGGATTGTCTCTTAATGTGTATACTATTTCTAATGAGATTTACACAGTTCTTTGCCTTTATTTATCAAGTCAGATTATTATCATTTCTCTGTTGAATTTCCTAGCTGGAAGTCATCTGTATCTATTGCAGCCATTTTAATCCATTCTTCTTTTAAATCCATTTAAAAGAAGAAATAAAAGCAGTAAATAGTTTAATAGAAATGTTTATTGATGTGGCTAACAAAATCCTCTTACTTTACATTTTTCTTTTAGTTTTAAAATTTGTTAAATAATTACTTGAAGTACCTCATTTACTAATATGTTGGTGACATGTTATTCAAACATATGTTGACCAGTACAGGCAAACTTAGCCCAAAACATACTTTTCAGTTTTCTAGTGTTTTTGAAATGTTTACTTGTTGTTGACTGACACATACATCCCAGTCCTGATGTTATTAGGGCTGGATGTTAATATTATAAATATTAAATAATAAAGCTGATGTTTATATTATAAATATTAATAAGTTTGATTTGTTTGATTGATTGCTTATTATAAAGTGGTCAACAAGTTCTGTACAAGCATTTTAAGTACATACACGCTATGCAAATTACCTTCCTAAGCCTTACCTAAGTAGGTTTAACTGTATTCACATCTAGAAAAATTGTCACTTATAGACTTTCCTCTCATTCCCCCCCCTCCCAAATCACTCTTCTCATTTTATCTACTTCAAATATTTCATGCTGTCAGATTCAATGATAATATGAACTAAGGTTTAGTGTAGGTGGAATTGTCATTGCAGGTTTTCCATATTTGACACTTTTTTCAATTTATTTTTTTTTTCTCTTGAATATAGAAAGTGACAAATTATCTATATATGATATCTATATATATATCTATATATTATCTATATATCTATAAATGATAGATAGATAGATAGACAGGCAGGCAGACAGACAGACAGACGATAGATCTCTCTGCATGATCCTCAGAACAAAAAAGACAGGAATCTCCTGGAAAGAGTCTAGCAGAGAGACACAAAGATGATACGGGGCCTGGAGCATCTTCCCTATGAGGAAAGGCTGAGAGACCTGGGTATGTTAGGCCTTGAGAAAAGAAGACTGAGAGAGGATCTTATTGATGTTTACAAATATCTTAAGTGTGGGAGACAGAGGGATTTGGCCTTTTCAGTGGTTTGTGGGGACAGGACAAGGGGCAAGGGACACAAAATAGAGCACAGGAAGTTCCACGCCTACATGCAAAGGAACTTCTTCACGGTGAGAGTGACAGAGCACTGGAACAGGCTGCCCAGGGTGGTTTTTGAGTCTCCTTCTCTGCAGATATTCAAGGCCCATTTGGATACCTACATGGGCAACCTGCTTTGGCGGCGGGGGTGGACCACTTGACGTATCTTCCAACCCCTACAATTGGGTATCACTGTGAGTGAATCACTGTGATTCTGTGGTTCTGTGATACTTCATAACAAAATGAGACTGTGGGAGGTTATACTCTAGAGCATGCCTTCCTACAAACTAAAGCACAAAAAGGTATTGTATGGATTGTTTTTCCACTGCTCAAGATTTCTCAAAGTTGTTCTCAGAGTTCTCAGAGTTACCTTCTCCCCTCTGGAGACAGGAAAAGATCCACTTATGTAGCAGAAAACTGACAAAGGATTACTTTATATAAGTTACATGGGAAAAATATGTATTCATTGTTTATTATACTCCCTGAATTTTGAACAAGAAACCAACAGTACGTCAGTTCTTATATAGTACCAAGAAGTATTCAGTTTTCATTATAGTACACAGTTTTCATAATAGTTCATGATCACGTTTATGCTTTTGTTATCATAATGAATTAGTCAACTTTTCTTATTTCTAGTTAGTGATAAATTGCTACATGTTGCCTCACTTTCCCAGTGAAAGAAATGGATTCAAGAAACTCTCTTGCTGATGATACTCTGTTTTGGCTCTCCGAAAGTTGAATCCACTCAGATATTTGCAAATACCCCATTATCTTAATGAACATAACAGTCTAATTTCAGAAGAAAGGGGGGGAGAGAGACATGTAACACTCTTCTACTTCCAAGTTGTCTTCCAGACAGACTGAATGTACTGGTCATAAAATCATTACAATTCTTGAATATATTCAAGCATACCATTATACTTGGATTAATGCAATTGTCTTTATATGTTAGCTGGACAGAAATCTAAGTGAAGAAACAGTTAAAAATACTTTCTTATCTGCGGCTTAATAACTGTATTTGTGGAAATATTCTAAATAGATGGATTATGGGTCAGAATATCATAGTGAAAAAAACTCTTGTGAGAATGAATCTGACTCTCAATAAAGAAAAAAGGAATGAAGAAAAAAATATTTATATTTATATTTATATATTAGCAATTGAAAGTATCTAGGTATCTTGTAGCTTATAAGATAATGCTTATAGCTTATAGTGTGTGTGATAGTTATATGTCTGTATTTCCTAAAATATTTTATGTTTATATGAATAATATATTATCTTTTTAGATACACATTTTTCATAAGCACAATCTCAGTATATCTTACTTCATATCTCCCTTGCCTCTTCAAACCACGTTTCTTTACACATTCTGGCAGATGTCATGCCTAAAGTCAATGAAAAATTTAGTAAAATGATACTTCAGATCCCAGTCCTTCAAATAGTTCCATATAGCTGGATAAAAATTTAGGTACTGTATGATGTTTTAAATGACAGAACTGCTGACAATAAGACTTAATATTAGTCTTTATTAGTATAAAATAAATGACGTATACAACAGAAGCACTGCAAAATAAGAAAAAGAAAAAGAATATAGGTTCAAACAACAAAAATTAAGCTGTCATTTTGTAAGAGTAAATCCACACACACACATACACAAAGTTAATTTGTGCAATAATTGAGTGGTAGATTCAGAATTTGTCTCAACTCAGTTGTGTGCACAATTTAGAACACATTTTTCAACTATAATAGATGATTCTGATTACATTGGTCTTCTATAGCATTCCACACGTTGCACCTCTATTTATTTATTATTATTATTTTTCCTTTTCTGTTTTGTTGGGAAGAAAATGGGCTTCAGATGATATAAAACAAGCAGAGCAGAAATATCATTGGCCTGGACTGACAAAAGTTTAGTATGATTTGTTGTAGTTCAAAACATGAGGTCATATGTTTAGAAACTAATGGACTGATAAACAGGTGGTGTTTTCTGAAAACTCATCATAAAAGAATTACATCAGATAAATCATCACAGAGTGACTAATGTTGATTACAAGGTAATGAAATACAGATTTGATCTTAAAGTGTTTCAAGGAAAGCTTTCTCAGTAGGCAGAAGAAATGTTCCTGTTAGCTCTTAAGATACTTATGATGTTTCTTCTGGAATACTGCATGTTTTTAAATGACTTAGATTTAGGAAACTAAAAGAGATGAATACATTTGAAGACATTAAAGAATGAACAGAAAAAGAGAACAATCTGGTTATGCTAAGAATGGCCAGAGATATAAACAGAGAATTTAAGATTTACTAAAAGTGAGAAAAATTAGTGGTGTGGGAATGGGTGTGGATGGGTGTGGATTATTTGTGAATAAATTTGGGCTGGACATTAACAGTCATTGGAATCATGAGGTTCTGATGTGAGTTTTTGGTGGGAACACTAGAGTCAAAAAAAGTTGTCTTGTTTGAGGATGGATCATGAGGTACACCAGAAGGAATATACAATGTAACTATTCATGGAAGCAGAGATCTGGATTCAGGAGTTTTCTTCAAAATACAGCTCTCTAGCCTGAAGTATGAACTAAATTTATAGCAGCCTAGACTTTTAAAACTGTCTTCTGATGTCGCCTTTATTTCCAAACTTCCCCCGCTGCTTCTGCAACATTATAATAGGTTATTTCACCTGCAAATGAGATTCAGAATGCCTAAAAATTGTCAGTACATTAAATGCTTATGAAAGAATTCACTGAATAAAAAATAGCACTGTTTCAGCATTAAAATTCGGAATCAAGTGACACTTCACACTTTATTCTGTTAATTTTAACAGAGTTATGCTGTTATCTTTAAATATGCAGAACAGAGACAGTGATTTTTGCACATTCTACAGAAACAAGTATGAGACATCTTAATCAGGTGTAAAAGTCTATGATAATCTATCCCCTCTTTAATTTTGTTAACATGATACCTTAGAGTAATTGATGTTATCATGGATTATCTACATACAGTTCTCAGAACTTGTTGATATATCCATCATTCTTCTAAAATCTAGTAATTGTGAACATGCTAAAACAACATTGAAGAAACAGGTTTGCTAAATAAAATAACATTAACCAGAGAGTTTGCAGATTTCTCAGCTCTTAAAATACCTAATCAAGAAAACTACACTGATGCATTTTGGCACCAGAGTTATAAATTATGCATAACACAGCATAACATTAAAGCATTAACATAATTTAACAATACCAATCTATCAGTTGCTAAGTGAAAGAAATAAGTGTTATATCTGAGTGTCTTGACTTGATTCACCTAGTTTGCACATTTAACATTTGTAGTAATAAGAATAATCATTTAAAATCTTCTTTTATTTATTTATTATTATTATTTTTTGCTAATATGGGCTTACATTTTTCTTTAACTGTTTATATATATATATTCAAGCTTTCATTTGTTTTTTTTTCTTATACATGTGTGCATATATATATATATGTATATATATAGGTGCAGCTGACACATTAAGTAATGCCCTTTTCTAACCTGCCATATTGTATATTTAGCTAAGACTGGTTGCTTTAAATAATAAAAAAAAATAGTTCTGATATTTGCGTAAGTATTGAAATACATGTAACAAATATCATTATCAAAGATACTTCAACTAGTTTAGCTAACACTTGGAAGAATAAAGTAGATAACAGTTATCTTCATTCATGATGATTGTCACTCTAATTATATTCCTAGTTGTTTTGGAATCTCAGCTGATTTTTCTTTTTTCTTCATTTCAGCTTTCTAGCCAATAATCTCAGAAAGAGTATGGGCTTATAGGTTTTCTTGCAGATTGGAAACATAGAACTTGGATTGGCATAAGAGATTCTGGATATCTATATCTGATCTGTAATATTTACATATTTTGTGGTATTGTCTTATTTAGGCATTAGTTACAAATGTAGCACTGGGAAAGACTTTTTGTTACACATTTAGGCACAGTAAATATGTGCAATATGCCTGTAAGTGATCTCTCAGGGTGTGTAACATCACCTTATGGTGCTATGCTCTTAGAGAACCAGATGAACTGCTATACTAAAAGAAAAAAAAAAAAAAAAAAAAAAGACAACAAAAACACATCTCCTCTCTACAAATATAAGTAGACAGTTGGAAGGAATGGAGACAGTTGGAAGAAATGGAGGAATTCTTTGCTGCTGAATGATTGTTCTTAATGTTTGTGTTATATGATGGTAGTTTTGTGTTTTGTTGTATGAAACATGAAATATTGCAATAACAAAATATGTGTGTCTACACTCATTTTCATTTTAAATGAAAAAGAAAACAAAATAACAATAATAATAATAAAAAAAAAACAACTAAACTTTCATAACAGCATAACAAAGACGAAAAAGTTTAAAAGATCACTTATACTATAATTTCTCTACAGAAAAATAATAATTAAAAACAAAACAAACAAACAAAAAACATAAACTGCATACATCCAGACTGCATATTTACAGTTAACAATTGTGATTTTTATAATCATTTAGGTCATTCAAACTGTCTACACTAAAGAAAATAAATTTCAACTCAGCATCTTCTACAGCTTGATAAAATAATTTTATACTGCTTGCTCTTCTCTCAGACACACATATACTTTTTATCAGTCTATAAAACTAATTAAATATTTTTATGTGGGAATGCAAATAAAACACATGTGCCCTAACTAAAGGTACTCTCCTGAAAAATACTTTTCCTGAATAAGAAGTCCTCAGTGTATATCCTTGTTGTAAAAGCCTTTAATATTTTTCATTCAAAACTATTTATTTTTTTTTTTCTACAGAATTCTGAGAAAAAAATAAATCCAGAATGCCCTGATCAGTATGCAAAGGTCATGTTCCTTCTTATTATTACTTCAACTTTATGTAGGGATCATTACATTTATATCCTTTTCTACACAGAGGGCAATTTTTTGCAAGAGAGGTGGTGACAAGCTTGAACTGTCACTTAGTAGATGGGTAGGAATTTCTTTAGGCAGAAGAGGGCACTGAATACAAATCTAATTTGTTGGACAAATAGTATAACTCTTTCTATATTACAGGCAGAAGTAACAATCAAAGTAATTACAAGCTGCTGTAATTTAAAAACAAACAAACAAACCTATTCATCTTTATATAAAAGTTACATTGCAGTCTTAAATAAGATTGGAAGTTCAAGGGAGGGTCATATTTCAAATATGAATTTCTTTTGTACTCTTTGAATCATCCATTAAGTATATCTTTTCATTAAAGATGATGTCTTCTGTGGAAAAGTGTAGGATTTGGTATAGTTAAAAGTTGGGGTTAACTTCCCTCACATTGGTATTTAATTCAGCTTCCAATTAGTGTACAAGGCAGGAAAAACAAATCCCCTGAAAGTACATTTACTGAAAACAAATAAACAAACAACAAAAACAACAACAGAACACATAGTCTTAACTCTTAGATGGATCCAATTAGGCAAGCTGAATGCACAAAGAATTAATTGAGCAAGTAATTCAGGTTCATAAGTCATACTTTTTAAAATTTCACTTCCCAAATGAAGCACATGATATTATGTTCCACATAATCAAATCTGAGACTTTAGTGGATTTTGGCATTAGAAACAAAATATGACCACAGAAAATTCTAAATTAAATATATCTATATGAATAGTTCCATATTCAAAGTGTACTTAAGGAAGTGGAAAATGATACTCAGGTCCACAACTGAAGTGCTGAGAATTAAAAGAAATATTCATTAATCAGTTTAGAAAGTAATCGCTGTTCTCTGCACGTAAGATTAAGAGTGTTAGTGAAGATGACAGCATGGTCATATATATAAGGATGATTAAATCAACCATGGCTGTACAGCATTGCTACTAAATTTTATAATTTATAAACTTCTGTCTATTTTGCTTTACTATTAATTAATTAATTAATTAATTACTTTTAACTCATCTTTGACAAATAAACATATGCAGATATATTATCCAGGAATATGTATATGGAAATACATGTGTTTAAATCTCCATTATTTCTGAATTGCATTTATTAGCCCTAGTGATTATACAAAAGCAGACAAACTTTGATCTAACACTGAGTTACAGGCAGCCCAGGCCATAAGGAATGGAAGCTGCAACACATTTCACTGTCATAGAGAGTTATCACTACTTTTGGTGGTAGTTTCCAACGTAACTTGACACTTAATAGCCATTCCAAATAAAGCTAAGTGATATGGAGTAAATAGCTTGGAGTTTTGAATTGCAACTTCATATCTGTAAATGTGGCAGATAGATACCACTATCAAAAAAGTGGTAGCAATGCAATGGCCTTTAAGTGTTATTACAACTATGCAAATTTTACAAAAATTACAAGAGAAGTTCTAAAACTAAGGTCTAAAACCAAGTCACCTGTCTACTCTACTGGTTTTATGTGGTTTGTCTGCCCAAGGGCAAAAATACATTAGCCAAATTTTCATTTTGAACACTGACTATACTGATACTAGTGGAAATTCTTTAATATGTAGTTGAGGATGATGTTTCTGCCACAGACAGCGCATTAACAGACAGTCCTAAACTAAATTAGAGCAATGAGATTCATTTTTTTTTTGTAATCTTAAGTAGAATTCAGAAAGCAAGGTGTTTTTGGAAAGAGGATCTGAGAAACTGAAACTGAATAAAACCTTGTGTTACAGTAATGGCACCTTTGCTGTAGAAGTGTTTCAGCTAGTGGAAGAGCTGCTAAGAATACAAGCACGTGTGTTTAGAAATCTTTCAAACCCATTTTACATATATAGGACAGGTAGTCATTATTGAAATAAGGTGCACCCTCCTCCTACACATTCACACCTTAAGTTTTAGCTATGAATATTTATATAGCAAAGTTTTACAGATTCACACAAGAATATTGAAATTATTGAAGGGAGATAAAAAACTAATTAGTTCCCTTTCATATTTAGACTTTTATTTAAGATAGTGGATGTTTGAAAATCATAGCACCACTGCAAATAAAGCTATATCTGTGGCAGACGTTTAAAATGAAAGCAGAGAAAAAAAAATGGTAGAAGTCCAATTTGAACAAGTTGAGCTTTATTCTGGTAACTTTAACTTCTTTATATTAAATGTGGACAGCAGTTGCATGGAACATACTTATACAAAAGCATCACCCATTCAGGCTCAGAAAGATTCTATTTATTCCCTGAAACACATAATATCTTGTGTTGTTTTTATTAATCTAATTTGAAATTTCTAGTTTGTCTTATTTGTGTGCGTATTCACATTTTTTGAAGTGGCAGGGAGTGGAAACTGCCAGATCACTAATGTGAGAAGAAATCCAGAGCCACTGTTTGCAGTGATATTATCATTCATGGAATTTAAAATTGCAGACAGTAGTCTTATCTGGAGTATTAACTTCTAACAGCCTAAAGGTATAGCTCTATTTTTTATTTTTTTTTTTTTTTGTGACAGATTAATTGTTAAAGTGTTGTTTGTGACACCTTCTTAATTTTCTTTGGCTTACTGTGCACCTTCAAAGTTTTTTTGAACGTCTGTCTTCAGTGAGAAAGAAGTACATTGCTCATGTTTTTGTTACGGTGTACAATAATCTCAGCTAAAGCTGTTCCAATAAAAATAAAAGTAAAAAGTAAATAGTTCCAATAAAACCAGCCTGAAAAAGTCTCTAGGATGATTTGGCCTTAGATTTGTTAGATCAGCTTATAAAGCCAGGAGAGGGGAAAAAAAATAAAAATAATAATAATAATAAAAAAAGGCATGGTATAGTTTTGGGCACCTTTTCAGTTCTTATATCCCAATATCTTCATATCTGCTAAAATAATCACTACTGTTTTAATATTGAATCTGTGAAACATCTAGGTATTTCTATACTCCCAGGAACAGAAAAATAATTTTTTAATTTATTCTAAAATAATAATAATAATAAAAGGCTATGTGTCATATATATTTTACAAAACATTGTTGGTTGTTTCTTTAATGACTCATGTTTTTCATCTTCACTCCATAATTATTTGTCTTTTAAGATATGGCATGATTGTGAAGCCACTGAATTCTAAAACCTGAAACAATTATTTCTCGGTTCAAAATATTTTATTTATTCAGAGAATGAATGGTAAACTGGTTTAAAGACGTAGTTTTGTGGGCGCTTATATTGTTAGCTGGTATTACAGTAACTCCCTTAATTTATTACATATTCATTTGCTGTTCTGTAGATTTAACGATCTCTGTCAGTATATAACTTTAGATCTCTTAACTAAAGATGTACAATTCCTTTACAGTTAGTGATTTGTGGAGTATCCTACATCATCAGATTTACTAATTTCTGAATTATTAGTGTGGTCAGTGTAAAAGCTTCCAATATATCTGACAACATCTATGACAAACCATAGTTGCATATAAACTGATCTGAAGTTTGGAATATCTTGGTAATATGAGCAAGGTCATTCTGTACCATAATTAAGCCAAACACATACGGTCTTTATGTGAAATGTGATGTGGCTGAGAAAAGAAGGACAGGTTCTGATAGCATGTTCTGCTGTCATGGCAATGGAAGTTTTTGTCCTCTGTCCATTGCCAGAGTATGGGCTACATTTACCTCCTATTCTGAAAGTGTCTTCAGTCAATATTCTGCTAGCATTAGCTGAAGAACTTCCTTTTTTACATGTTCATTGTTTTGAACATGTGGCTTCTGGCTTTGATTTGTTTCAATAGTAGGAAAGCAGGAGCTATTCTATTTGTTTCAGAAAAACAATAAGTGAAACATTATTTTTAATTACATTGGTGTAAAGTAGAATTTGATCCTAGTTAAACTGACAGGATTAGATCTAAGTTTACATCTCAATACTAGAGATAAATATTTTGTTAAATATTCCCTAAAGCAGACTCAGGAATTTGTTTAGTTTGTGAATTTACCATTCATCCATTGATCATTCAATGTATACCATTGATCATTCAGATTAAATTGATGAATTATGTTGATTGAAATTGCTAACAAATTGTCATGAAAGAGGAGCTGTGATATAGCCATATTCTTTAAATCTTTGACATGCAAAATAATAGAATAGCTATTTTACACAATAATGAAATATTTCAAAATAATAAAATATTTGAAATATTTTATTATTCCCTTATTTTGATCAAAAATATTTGATATTCTACTCCTCTCTTCCCAAAATAAATCAAGTGAAAGAAAGAAAAAAAGTAAAAATATGCAAATTATTGAATAAACTCAGATGTTTTTTTAATTTTTAGCTAGCACTTTTTATCTATTTATCTATTTATTTTGTTTGTTTGTTTTTTAAACCATCTATTTTCAGTCCTGGGTCTGGTACATTCTCCTTTTTACCTGACCTTTTGAATTTTACAAATATTTATTTTAGCTTAAAAGTTTAAAAAATACCTTAAAAGTTACAATAAAAATAACAATTATTTTTTCTCCTTTTTATTTATTCTGCATTAGGATATCCTGAAAAATCTTTTTTTTTTTTTTTTCCACATCCTTTGAAGAGGACGACTGAGAGAACAGCTGTGGTGGAGCTTAGCTGCCCGGCAGGGTAAAGCCACCATAAATGGTAACCTTATAGCCCACAACACAACAATTTCACTTCAATAAATGTATCAAGGTCCTTTTTGAGTTTGCCTGTATGAAGGTACTAGGTATAGGTACTCTAAAAGATGTGTATGGTTTAAACTGGGTTGTCAAAATTTTGACATGTATTTGTTTGTAGATCTAATAATAAAGTATGACTTCAAATGATTTGAAATATAATTATTTTTTTAAGTCCAAAAACTTTTTTTTGTTTTTAATAATAATAATAGTAATAAAAAAGCTGTTTTTAAAGATGTATACTCTTGCTTTGCCCAATTTTGATTGATACAGAGGTGACAAAAAGGAAAGGTGATCTCACCTTGTCAAGTATTTAATTTTAATAGATGTTAAGAACAAATACATGTGCTTCTATTTTATACATTAATATAGTAATTAGTCCCCATTCAAAAATAAATAAATAAAATAAAATAAAATAAAATAAAATAAAATAAAATAAAATAAAATAAAATAAAATAAAATAATAAAATGGAAAGATCAGTTTAATAATTATGAAAAGTAATGCAGTGTGGAACAAAACTTTTTTTTTCACTAAAAGTATATTTCATATTAGCTTGTTTTCAATCTCATGCTAACATTGTAGTTGTTCACCAAAAGATTGTAAACATTCTTAAAACAAAATAATAATAAAAAAAATGTAGTTGCAAGTGTTATTATGAAAATAAATAATTCCTTTACATATTATAGATATTAAAGATCCTTTTTTTTTTTTTTTTTTTTTTGAGTTATTTTAGTTCACCATACCAACATTAGGCAGGTAGATATTTTAGAAAAGAAGACTTATACTGGAAGGTTTAATGCCAGAAAGGCAATTGTAGAGTCTCTTATATGGTAATAAATATTACTGTGAAGCAACTCAATCAAACCTCAGATTCCCCATGATTGTAATGGAAGCTTAGACATGTACTTGTAGAAGAGCTTCATTCAGTGTACAGTATCTCCTTACACCCAAGTACTTCCATTTTACAAACCTCCCACAGGTCCTGAGTGGGCACCGCATGGAAATCTCAGGTGTCCTAGGGTACCTTAAATAGCTCCAGATGAATATAGGAATATACACAACTGAACTGAGCTCCTATTTCCATTAAATTTAATAGGAACCCAGACACTTAGCTTGCACATGGAAGCCAACTTTTGGATGTCCACATAGGTCAATACTGTTATGCAGGGCTAAAAAGATGAAGGTGAAGGGCTATAAAGGTGAAGGGTCTAGAGGGAAGACTTCAGCATCAGCTGAAATAACTTGGTTTATTCAGCCTACAGAAGAGGAGACTGAGGGGAAACTCACAAAGAGGCCTACTGTTCACAAGGATGAGTATCACGAGGGGCAGGTGCTGATCTCTTCTCTCTGGTGACCAGTGACACTATCTGAGGGAATGTCATGAAACTGCAACATGGAAGGTTCAACTTGGATATCAGGAAGAATTTTTTCACTGAGAGGGTGTCTGGGCATTGGAATAGGTAAGTGTCCTAGGGATGTGGTCACAGCACCGAGTCTTGCAGAGTTCAAGAAGAATTTGGACAACACTCATTTGGTCAGATATTTGAGTGGACCTCAAATTCAGTAGACTGTGCGGAACAAGGAGTTGGACTCAACGACCCCTTCCAACTCAGGATATTCTACCCAAGAATGCTGGAATCAGGATTTCAACTTATATCTCAGGATAACCTCTTCAGTGCTACAGAGAAAAAAAAAAATAATAATAATTATATTTTGGTCCTAAGGCTGTCATTTGTGTTTGAGGTAATAAATAACTACCATGAAACCCAACTATTAAGAATTACAGTAAAGTACAAAAAGATACTATTAAAGAGAAGAAAAGCAAGATGAGACCCTTCCTAAGCTGTAGTTTAAATGTTTCAAAGACAAAGAGAATCTATAATCAGCTTCTCACAAAGTATTGCCAAGAAATGGTGACTGTACAGCTGGACTGATCCAGATTGACATCAGTAGCAGGGGAATCCAATAGAATCTTTAAGGAAATTAGATATTCTTGGCAACGAAACTAAAAATATGACTAGTTATACTAATTCTTATATAAAAGTGGCAGGCGGTCTTCACATTTTTTAACGACATTATCAGTTGAAAGCAATCCAAGTGGTGATGAGCAAAAGAGAGCACCTGCTTTTCATTGATAAACACATACTGCTCAGTGCATGAGTTCCTGGATAAAGAAACATGCGTGTGCTTCTGTAATAACTGCCTGTTTAAGTAATGTCTGGGAAAAGAATGTAGTGAACAATCAGATCAACATGACTAAATTAAAAAGAGACTTTCATGCTGAGTATGTATTTAAAGGATAATTTCTCTTGCCATTTTTAAAACTTCATCAACAATGGCTGTTTCTACAAGGCCTTCTTTTTCAGCTCAGCTGCCCCTCCTACTTTACCATTCAGAAAGACTTGATTTGTAAATAGTAAAATGGTAAGATTAGAAATAGGTAACATTAGAAAGACCTATTTTTGAAATTAAAATATTGTAATGATAGAAAATAATGGAGACTGTTACCAGTCACATAAAATAAATACTTCAACATTACAGCAACCATGTTCCTTTTTCTAGCAATGTGCCAGTTAGGTCTTAGACTGAAATAATATGTGCGAATCTTAAACCATAAAATAGAAATTGCCATCAAAACTGAATCAAATATTAGAGATATGTGAAACACATTGTATAATTGTCTAGGTCTTTTCTTTTCTTACAAAATTTGCCAATGACTGAATTTGTGAATTCTGTTAAATTCAGCATTGAATATTAAATCATAGAATCATAGAATATCCTGAGTTGGAAGATATCCACAAGCATCACTGAGTCCAATTCCTGACTACCTCCAGAACCACCCAAAATAAAACCATATGTATGAGGCTGTTGTCCAAATGCTTTTTCAACTCTGGGATTATTGAGATGAATATTCATATTATTATAACACCAAAATATATGAAATACAATTTAGGTAAAAATATTACTCTTCACAGCTGAATTCATGCACATTGACTATTTTGCCCTCATACTTCAGGAAAAAAAAAAAAAAATCCTTACATTTTTAACTGAATTTCAATAAATAACCATAATTTAAAAGATTTAAGAACAAGTATAATGTAAAAGAAGCAGATATTTTACAATGGAAAATATAGTTCATTCTTCTAGGATAGTACAAATTATGTGTATTAGCATTTGTCAGATGATAACCTTTCAATTAACCTGCCAAGAAAGTGACAAAGAGATGAATTCTAATACTGAAAAATAAAATTTCATACTGAAAATTTCAATTTCCTGAAGGCTTGTAAACAGTCTGAAAATTGTTGAATCTATTCTGTATGATAACACATGTAAATGACAGTTCATCCATAGATTTATAAAAGTATTTATAGAAACACACATAGAAAGGAATAAATTTTACCTCCTAACAGATCATTACAACTCAGATTATTTATAAAAAATCCAAACATGCAAGCAAGTATACAAACAAAAACAATAACAGCAAAAACTTCCATAGAAAAATGAGTAAAAGTAAGGAAAAGAAGATTTAAACACAGCAGTCTTATTTTTAAAGTCTTTGTGTTTAAGTCTTTGGATACTGAAATATTTCATTGTCATGATATAAAATCAAATGATCACGATACTATTATTATTTGTAGATTGATTATTTCTGGACTTAATGATCACACAGCATTATGAATTATAGACAGGTTGTATTTTAAAAGATCCTTAGGAAAGCATTCACGATATTATTAAAGAATTTATTTCTCTTTGTGAAAGGAACTTTAAAGGAACTTCTCTGTTTGTCTATGTTATAAACATAAGTGTAGTCAAATCTACTCCACCCCAAATAGTTTAATTATTACCCATCTATTACTAACACCCATACTGTTACTGTATTTTTCTAAACAAATAAATAAATAATAATGAAAATGTCTACTGAAAACAGTAGATGTTTTGGAAAACTATGATTGATGGTAATGATTAATACACATTAATTAAAAAGATATAATATTTGGTAGAATTTTAAATTGTTTTACTTTTTAGTTCAAGTAATGTCGCCATGATCTTACATTTTATTGACTTCATGACAGAAGTCATGATCTAACCTACACCTTCCATTATCTACCTTATATTACCTTTTATCATGCGCTCCAGAGTTAAGAAGAAAAAACAAAACAAAACAAAACAAAACAAAAAAGATAACATCAGACTTCCTTAACTGAACATCAAGAGGGACTTTCTGAAAGTCTGAAGTGATTGTATCAACAATTCTCTTTTTCACAGTACTCTTGCTGACAAGCAGAAGATTCCAATGTGGCAGTTGTCAAACGCTTTTGATTGAATATGCTATTTGGGAGCCAAAACACATCACAAATACATATTGCAATTTTCCCTCTTTCCCATCCTTTACTGCATCCATCCTCTCACAAGACAGATTTTTCAACACATTTCCCTTCAAAATATATTTATAGACATGGAAAAGAGTTGTGAAAAAGAATTGGTTTCCTCACAGCCATTGTATCTAGTATAGTATCTACCTTTTTATTTTCATTTTATCAAGAGATTGTTTCAGGCCTGTGGACCAGCTGAGAAGAGCATAATATCACCACACCCATGTTTTTCTTCAATGGAACTTTTTTCAGGTACAATATTTATTTAGTATTAAACTATTCAAAAATTTTAACAAATCTTTTTGCATATATTTTTCAATTTAATTTCCGATTATGAAAGGAAATGTCTTTTTTTTTTTTTTTTCCCCTGTGAATACCTGTCATATGGTAGATTATAATACATAGTAAAACAATACAGAATAAAAGTGAAAATCTGGCCTTTAAAAGTTATTTTTTTTTTTAACTTTGTATACATGACAAAGAATCTGTCTTGTCTCAAGACAGATTTAAAAAAAAAAAAAAAAAAAGAGGGGGTTGAGGTATGAAACAACAATTTTAACACTCAAACATGACTGGTGGAGAAGAAACCTATTAAGAATTATTAAGTCTAGCTCCTGAAGAGTATGTCAGTTCATACTGTAAAGTTTGTTTTACCAGCTTTAGTTTTCTTACTAGCCTTACTTTTTAAATTATATAACACATAAGAAAACTAAACTGCCTGTTTTCACAAAATAGAAGAACATAATACACTGATCTTTATTTTTACCCTCCATATAGAAGTAGAAGGCTACTTAAGAACTATTACTGTAAGTTTTTATTACATTATTTTCCTCAACCTCTTTTTTGTTTATTCTTGACAGGTAAATTGATTTTTTTAGTATTTAAAATATCAGGGAAGCATATATTTTTCAAATCAAATAAGTGGAATAAATTTACTTAGTTTAGAATGTTTTGTGTAGACTCAAATATTTTACACTGTAATGTGTGATCAATTACAAGGAAGATGCAAAGTCCTCAATTTATTCTCTCTCTCTTTTTTATTTTATTTTATTTTATTTTATTTTATTTTATTTTATTTTATTTTATTTTTTCTCACTATCAAAGTAATCTTAAAGAGTTTGTTAGAATCATACACAATTTAAACTCTTCTAGTGATAAAAATAAGTAGTATTAATGTATATAATTATTTATTAAAAAAAAACATGGTCATATGAGATATTTACACAGCCTTTTTAATCTGAGAACTAACCCCTCAAATGAATGGACATCCAGGTATAATATTTTTCAGAGCGCCAATGTTAAAATGAATGAATGACAACAAAAATGTTTGTTATTAATATAATGATTAATTATAATTTTATAACATAAAACTAAAAGAGGGAAAATGCACACACACACACACAGAAATGTAGAGTCCTAGTTTCAGTACTATAACATACAATTTCATTTCTATTACAATAAATAAATAAATAAAAATATTTAGAACTTAACTATGCTACTGCTATAGAGCATATGGTTATAATGTTATTGTGATACGTTCTTATGTTGTTTTGTGTTTTGCTTTTTATGTCTTTATGTTCTTATGATGTTTTCCTTACTATATAGTGCTCTCTCCTTTTGGTCAAACATTTTCTTGCTTTCTAAATTCTCCAGTGTATCTCAGTCAATTTTTTTTTTTTTTAATGCTCCGGTGTTAAACTAATAAAAAGTACTATAAATATTAATATAAATAAGAGGCTTATAAATCACTGCTGCAGATGTTCAGACTATTTATAGTAGAGAAATATGCAAATGATCAAGGAAAACTTGATTGGATAGATCAGTATCACCACTGAGTATACTAATTTTTTAAGGAAATCAGCTGAACATGCACTGAATTATATTTTTATCCTAAGATCTTTCCATAAGAAAGATAAGACTGGTATTGATCCAGTTTATAGCGGTCAGAGAACAGGGAACACATTTCCTCTTTTTACCTGATGCCAAAGGTTAAGGAGGTGATTTATCTGACTGAACTACACATCTTGAGTGCAATGTTTTCAGAACATGGTATATTTATGGACAGTATTATAGAATTTAAAAACTCCAAACATAATTTATATTCATTGAAAACATTGATTTTTGACAGTTTTTAAACAGTCATAAACTTGAGATTGTTCTGCTACATCTGTTTGGCAGTTTTGAAGACTTTTTGCATTGCTCTTTTAAGCTTTCAGCGATGATACTGAAGGACTTGCTCAACGCAAAAACAATGATTTAGAGAAAAGACTGGGTTCTCAATCATTAGTCAGCCCTGCAGGAACATATCCATTCATAGAAGAAACAGCCTCAACATTCCCATACCCCACCATTTTCCCAAGCTATTTGATGGATTTTCTTTTTGTATTTTCTTCAGTGATAAAATTTCTTCCTAGCAGCAAGCAGATAACCATTCTACTAACTTCCTATTTCAGTTCTGACAAGTCTTTTATAAATACTACCTCATTGCAAGAAGAGTAAAAATGGCTCTTAATCCAAAAATGTCTAAAATCTCACTTTACTCATAAGTAGCTTGAATTAGTATTAGGAAAATGTAGATGAGAGTTTAACAATTGATTAAAAAGCAAATTTAGCAATGTTAAAACAAACAAACAAAAAGAAAAGGTAAGTAGAGTCAGTCTATCACAGCTCTAAGCAAATGATTAGTAAAATTTCAAAGTTGAAATGGTGAATCTTCTCTTAAATAAATGACACATATTAGCAATTACTTCATATCAGAAGATTTAGGACTTAGAGTCAGATTTAAACCCAAATTGTGACACTGCATGGCAATTGTAACTAGGAAAAAAATATATGAAAATCATTAATATGATTTTAAAGAAATCATTGACGCTAAAGAAAGCGTCAAGTATGAAATAAAGATGGAATAAAGGAATAAAAAATTATAAATTTTAATGGTAATATTTCTCTGTCCCTTGAATTACATTAACTTTTTTTTTTTTTTCTCCAGTGGAAATGTTTATTTCCTAATGATACGTATAGGTAATATGTGAATAGACTCAGATCACTGAGTTGTTATGACTGATTCATTTCACATGTTTGTCAGGTTTACATTAAAGAGAAATTGCTAAGTTCAGTCAGGCTTAATACTAAAGGCAGAAGGTTGTAAATGTAATACAGGCCTTATAAAGGTTTGTGAAGGTAGCTGTCTTAATGTTATTTTCTTTGAGGATAAGAGAAAAATCTGGTTTAGAACTCATTAGATCCCTTCTTGGATCTTTTAAAGATTTGTAAGGACTCATCTCTTTTGTGCAAATACCTATCATCAACATGATATCTCAAAATATTTTTTTCTTTTCTGTCTTACTATTCAGCAGCAAGAGTGAATGAAAATATTAGCATATGGCTTTAAAAATAAAGCAAATGAAAGCTTTAGACTTTCAATTGTTATGATTTTTATACATAGAATCATAGAATCATAGAATATCCTGAGTTGGAAGGGACCCTTAAGGATCATCAAGTCCAACTCTTGACACCACACAGGTCTACCCAAAAGTTCAGACCATGTGACTAAGTGCACAGTCCAATCACTTCTTAAATTCAGACAGGCTCGGTGCAGTGACCACTTCCCTGGGGAGCCTGTTCCAGTGTGCAACCACCCTCTCTGTGAAGAACCCCCTCCTGATGTCAAGCCTAAATTTCCCCTGCCTCAGCTTAACCCCGTTCCCGCGGGTCCTGTCGCTGGTGTTAATGGAGAAAAGGTCTCCTGCCTCTCGACACCCCCTTACGAGGAAGTTGTAGACTGCAATGAGGTCTCCCCTCAGCCTCCTCTTCTCCAGGCTGAACAGGCCCAGTGCCCTCAGCCGTTCCTCGTACGTCTTCCCCTCCATAATTTACATACTTTAAAGCCCATATTCTCCTTAAGGGATACTGTTTCAATTACAATATTAATACAAGTTCTGAGTAAACTGGAAGTGCACTTTATGTAAAGATCTTTTGGCTTTCTCGAATCCCCCAAATATGCCACCTTTATTGATGGCCTGGACAAACAGCAGGGCTTGTTTCTTTCTTGAAGGTAATTTTGTTTGAAGATCAATATTCACATTATTTATGTAGATTTATTTGGAAATTGAAATTATACCTTAGAGTTATTTTGTCATTGTTAGGAGGTCAAAGGATATTTTCTGGAAAAGAACGTGCCATTTAAGTAAATGGTTTAACACAGTGTCTTAACATAGAAACCTATTAGGTTTTAGAGAGATGGAGCCTGTCTAGCATTTATGGAAACTTCAGAAAAAGAATTTTCTCAGGTTCAAGATAGAATTTCTGCCTAGGCCTACAGGTAAAGAGAGCTGGGGCATATCTAAACAGCAAACAACACTTTTGTAAAACAGAAGATCCAGCTATGTTCAAGTATCTGATACGACTATGGGATAGGAACTTAAATTTCTTGCTTTGTGTTTGTCTTGACCATAGGCTACTCTGCGGTATCTTCTGAGACATCCAAAATGTCTTTAATATTAAAAGGACCATCAACACATATCAGCTACAGACCTGGAAATGCTTAGAATATGCTCACAGAAGTCTGCAGTATTGCTAAACAAGACTGCTATGTCATGTAATAGAACTGCTCTTTAATGCCCTGAAAATCTTCCAATCAGCATTGTGTAATCCATGAAACTACATAAGGCTTCAATGGGGACTTATTCAATAGTCCATTGAGTGACTTTGGGAAATAGTATAGTCTATAATACCATGATGTATATATACTCTGTAATGGTGAGTGATTTCTTTTACCAGTTGTGTTGCCTCTTGGATACTAATTTGTTTCAGTGTTTCTCTGAGATCCTAGGAGTAATTTTGTTGAAAATGTGTGTATTTTAATTAAAAAACATTATTTCGTGTATGTTTTACCATATATGTAGGAGAATCGGCACAACTGGAATTTTTAGCAGTCAAAACCTCTCTTATTTTTGACTAAGATGCCAGGAACAGCTCTGATATATTACCAGGGATAAATATTAAGTGATATCATAAAAAAAGACATATGGTAACAAATGATAGATTAGATGCATATTAGCAAATAATAAAATCAAATGGTGTGTATCCAATCCAGCTTCTGAAAAGAGTTTTGTGGCTGAATATATATTTTTTCTTTTGATGTCAAATTTGAGCCCCTTACTATAGTTCTAGAAACTGAACACATTACAATAAAATAAAAGCTAATAATTGACTGGTATTTTAGTGTATTCTCTGATTGTGGGGTTGATTCTCAAAGACGGTAATTGGAAATCAAAATATTGAAAGGGGTACAAAAATAGCTATCAAGTATACCTCATTTCCACTGTGGCTGCTGGGGGAGGAAGAGAGAAATAGAAAATATTTGAAACAGTTCCAGAGGATTTGAAGCAATAACATGAACAAACATAATTTATTTAGAGTCAGTCGGTACAGGTTTAAGAATGGAAACTCATGCTCAAGCACATTAAAAGGTCTTCAAAGATATTACTGGCATAAAGTTCTGAGTGACTTTGGGTGATGGTAACAGGATATGGATCCTTTCATCTCTGGGTCATGATTTCAAATTTAGCTGAGGTTTATGGCAACCAAAAGTAATCTTATGTCTGTTTAGTGACCTGTGTGAAATAAGCTGTGGGTCTTCTTCATATGTTTCTTGGGCCATAGACCACATCAAAAAGGCAGCCTCACGCTGCTGCTGTTGTCAGTCTTAGCGATGAAGGGCCTGCACAGGCTGCACTCCCTTCTGGCATGTGGAAGTTATCTTTCTAGGTCAAGACAGAAATTCTTCTAACAGTGATTTTGCTGTACCTGTACAGAGATGTGAACAACCTTACTGAAGCACTGTATTAAAAATGGATTTTAAAATATAAAACATTAAATAATTAAAAAAAAAAAAAAATACAGTGATAAAAGACTGTGGTTGGTTGATTGTTTGGTTGGTTTAGGCTATACAGATATTTTCTCAAAATAATTTTACATCTAAAGTCATAGTGAATATTACAGATTTAGCAAAACAAACAAACAAACAAACAACAACAAAAAAAAACTTGAATATAAAACTCATCTAGATATGGAGATGAATGTGTGTGTCTTGTAGAAATTTATCAACACAACATAAAAGCATAGTCTGTTCCATTCAATCTATACACAGCATCTATATAGCATCAATAAAATATAATCTGTGCAGATGTGGTAAGCATAGAGCATACCGTAAATTTATCAGCAAATACATACACTACAGATATTTATTAGCTTATCAGTAATAAGTTAATAATGATAGGTGTATTTCTGGGGGGAGGGATGTTTTAGGATTTTATTTATCAATCTATTTATTTATTTATTTATTTATTTTTGTTTTAATTTAAGTTATGAATACGCTGATCAAGAATAGTAATCAGAGATTGCAGAGACTGGAAAACAATAACCCAAACCAACATTTATTTATTTATATATTTGTTTGTTTTTCTTAAAGAATTATGTTAAATATGACTGCTCTGGTCTCCAACCCCAGCCCAGTTCATGTTTCCATCTACAGAGTTTTATTAGATTGCTCTGAAGTACAGAAGAGTTCTCCCCCAAAAAAGTGACATTTTCTCTCCTCCTTCCTCTTGACTCTCAGTGCCACAATTCCTGGACTCCAAATACAAAATCAGATATGACTGTAGAGGAAACTTCTTACATATTTCTATCCCCAGGTATCACTTCTGTGACAGGCATCAAGTCAGGAATACCTGATGTTGAATATTACCTCGCAATAGATAGCTCCTGAGTAAAGATGCAGTATTATAATAGTAAGTACTAAATTCTATGATTTGTATATGATCATTGCAGAAGCCAATATGATCACATGTGGCAGCAAATTTCAAAGAGATATGTACAACAGCTTATGTAGGGTAAAAACTACTTAATGCTGACAGCAGGTCAAATTAGTTGTATAAAAAGCAGTTAATGCAAATCTAACAGCTGAATGCACTGGGGAAAAAAAAAAAAAAAAAGCAAAAGATGAAAAATATCTTGTTCTACTTCTTTTAAGTGTATGAATATTTTAGCTGGCAGGATGCAGGTTTAAAAAAATGCTGATAAGCTAAAGAATCTTGTTTAAATTACTTCTGCTAAACTGATAAATAATTCCCCTCTTAAATGTATCTTTCAAACATGGACAATTTTATTTACATATGTATTTATACATACATACATATACATAAATGTATGGATGTGGGGGGAAACTTAGTTACAAGAGATGAGGAAAAGGCTGAGGTGCTTAATGCCTTCTTTAGCTCAGGCTTTAATGGCAAGAGCAGTTGTTCTCTGCATACCTAGTACCCTGAGATGGTGGAAGGAGCCATCATCCTGAGATGGTGGAGGTGGGGAGCAGAATGGGGCCCTCATAATCCATGAGGAAATGTTTGCTGACCTGCTACAGCACTTGGATGTATGCGAGTCGATGGGGCTGGATGGGATCCACCCAACGGTGCTGAGAGAACTGGTGGAGGAGCTGGCCAAGCCACTTTCCGTCTTTTATCAGCAGTCCTGGCTATCAGAGAAGGTTCCAGTTGACTGGCAGCTAGCAAACGTGATGCCTATCTACAGGAATGGCAGGAGGGTAGACCCGGGGAACTATAGGCCTGTTAGTTTGACCTCATTGCCAGGGAAGCTCATGGAGCAGATCCTCTTGAGAGTCATCACGTGGCACTTGCAGGGCAAGCAGGTGATCAGGCCCAGTCAGCATGGGTTTATGAAAGGCGGGTCCTGCTTGACAAACCTGATCTCCTTCTATGATAAAGTGACGCGCTGGGTGGACAAGGGAAAGGCTGTGGATGTGGTCTACCTTGACTTCAGTAAGGCCTTTGACACCATTCCCCACAACATTCTCCTCAAGAAAATGGCTGCTCACAGCTTGGACTGGCATATGCTTTTTTGGGTTAGAAACTGGCTGGATAGCCGGGCCCAAATTGTTGTGGTGAATGAAGTCAAATCCAGCTGGAGGCCGGTCACTAGTGGAGTTCCCCAGGGCTCAGTATTGGGGCCAGTCCTCTTTAATATCTTTATCGATGATCTGGATGAGGGGATTGGGTGCACCCTCAGTAAGTTTGCAGATGACACTAAGTTAGGTGTGTGTGTCTATCTGCTCAAGGGTAGGAGGGCTCTGCAGGAGGATCTGGATAGGCTGCACCGATGGGCTGAGGTCAACTGTATGAAGTTTAACAAGGCCAAGTGCTGGGTCCTGCATCTGGAGCACAACAACCCCAAGCAGAGCTACAGGCTGGGAGATGAGTGGTTGGATAGCTTCCTGGCAGAGAAGGACCTGGGAGTATTGGTGGATAGTCAGTTGAATATGAGCCAGCAGTGTGCTCAGATGGCCAAGAAGGCCAACAGCATCCTGGCTTGTATAAGAAGCAGTGTGGCCAGCAGGTCTAGGGAAGTAGTAGTAGGAACCTGTACTCAGCTCTGGTGAGGCCGCACCTCGAGTACTGTGTTCAGTTTTGGGCCCCTCACTACCAGAAAGACATCGAGGTGGTTGAGAGAGTCCAGAGAAGGGCAACAAAGCTGGTGAGGGTTCTGGGGAATAAGTCTTATGAGGAGCGGCTGAGGGAGCTGGGTTTGTTGAGCCTGGAGAAAAGGAGGCTGAGGGGCAACCTTATTGCTCTCTACAAGCACCTTAAAGGAGGCTGTAGTGAGGTGGGGACTGGTCTGTTCTCCCACGTGCCTTGCGACAGTACAAGGGGGAATGGGCTAAAGTTGCACCAGGGGAGTTTTAGGTTGGATGTTAGGAAGAACTTCTTTACCAAAAGGGTTGTTAGACATTGGAACAGGCTGTCACAGAATCACAGAATCACAGAATTTCTAGATTGGAAGAGACCTCAAGATCATCGAGTCCAACCTCTGACCTAACGCTAACAGTCCCCACTAAACCATATCCCTAAGCTCTACATCTAAATGTCTTTTAAAGACTTCCAGGGATGGTGACTTCACCATTTCCCTGGGCAGCCTATTCCAATGTCTAACAACCCTTTCGGTAAAGAAGTTCTTCCTAACATCCCGGGGAAGTGGTGGAGTCACCATCCCTGGAGGTCTTTAAAAGACGTTTAGATGTAGAGCTTAGTGATATGATTTAGTTAGTGTTAGGTCAGAGGTTGGACTAGGTGATCTTGGAGGTCTCTTCCAACCTAGACGATTCTGTGATTCTGTGATATTTCCTATCTCAATAAAAACAGTTACTTCAAAATTGAGGACAAGGACCAATTCCAATTTCAAATATAGTAAGAAAGCTATACAGCAAGAAATTGGGTTGTACTGTTGCAGTGAAATGATCCGGTATGGGATCTTATTACTAATTTTCACCCAAATATAAAAGAAGTAATGAATAAAATAAATAATAAATAAAATAAAGCAGTGAACAAATAAATAAATTAGTTCTGCCTTAGTACTGGGCTGATTAAGCCTACTACTATTGTTATCACTTTCTAATATGAAGTTTCTTTAGTCTTCATCAAGAAATCTTTTATCCCTATGATTCTATGATTGCTACAAATAAAGAGTGAGAGAGCTTTTCAGCCTACAGAAGAGAAGTCTCTGGGGTACCTCTTTGACACCTTTCAGTACTAAAAATGGAATTATAAAACAGATGAAGAGAGACTCTTTGCTCAGTCAGGTAATGATGGGAAAAGGGGGAATGGTTTTAAACTAAAAGCAGGGAGATTTAGAGTAGAGGTTAGGACGAAATTCTTAATTCAGAAGGTGGAGAGGCACTGGAACACGTTGCCCAAAGAGGTTGTGGATGCCCCATCCTTGGAGATGTTCAAGACCAGGTTGGATCGAGCCCTGAGCAACCTGATCTGGTGGGTGGCAACGGGGTTGGAACTAGATGATCTTTAAGGTCCCTTCAAAACTGAGCCATTCTATGCATTGATTATGATTTAGAAGTAGAGGGAACATAGTTTAATCAGAAAATGAAAAGAAAGCAATAGATAGAAACAGACATATTTCACTAAAATGATAATAACCACATGGAAATATTTGCCACCAGGGTCAAAATGACAAACATTATTAATCAGATAAGAGAACAGTCTTTTTCTTTCCTTCCTTCCTTCCTTCCTTCCTTCCTTCCTTCCTTCCTTCCTTCCTTCCTTCCTTCCTTCCTTCCTTCCTTCCTTCCTTCCTTCCTTCCTTCCTTCCTTCCTTCCTTCCTTCCTTCTTTCTTTTTCTCTTCCCTTCCTTCTTTCTTTTTCTCTCTATCCATCTACTTCCTTTCATCTGTACCAACACGTACCTATACCAATATAGACAGGTCATTAGATATATAAACATAGAATAGAATCATATAATGATCAAATTATTTAGTTTGGAAAAGACCTCTAAGATCATCAAGTCCAACCATTAACCTAGAACAGCCAAGTCTACAACTAAACCATGTCTCTAAGCATCACATCTACATGTGTTTTAAACGTAAATCCCACCTCGGAAATGGTGACTCAGTTGTTTCCCTGGGCAGCTGTAGTGGGTTTACGTGGCAAGGTTTGGTAGCAGGGGGCCATAGGGGTGGTTTCTGTGAGAAAGATCTAGAAGCCGCCCCATGTTTGGGAAGGGCCCCGTTGTTTTCCAGATCTGAGCCAATAAGCGATGTTGTTTTGCGCCTCTGTGAGAGCATATTTAAGACAGGGAAAAAAACACTGCGCCACACAGCAGCCGGGAGAGTCAAGGGAGTGAGAAACAGCCTTGCAGGTGCCAAGGTCAGTGTAGAAGGAGGGGGAGAGGTGCTCCAGGCGCCGGAGCAGAAGTCCCCTGCGGCCTGTGGTGAGGACCATGGTGAAGCAGGATGTCCCCCTGCAGCCCATGGAGTACCACAGTGGAGCAGGGTTTCACGCTGCAGCCCGTGGAGGAGACCACGGTGGAGCAGGTGGCCCTGCACCGACGGAGGCTGCCGCCTGTGGAAGACCCCTGCTGGAGCAGATTCCGGGCCGGACCTGTAGCCTGTGGAGAGGAGCCCACGCAGGAGCAGGTGATCTGGCAGGAGCTGCTGCCCGTAGGGGAGCCAGGTTGGAGCAGTTTTCTCCTGAGGGATGGACCCCGTGGTACGGACCCATATCTGGAGCAGTTCTGGAAGAGCTGCTGCCTGTGGGAAGCCCACGCCGGATCAGTTCGTCAAGGACTGCATCCTGTGGGTGGGACCCCACAGCACAGGGGACGAGAGTGACCGAGAAGGAGCGGCAGAGAAGAAGTGCTGTAGACTGACCATAACCCCCATTCCCCCGTTCCCCTGCGCCGCTCGGGGGGAGGAGGTGGAAGAGGGTGGATGGGGGGGAAGGTGCTTTTGGTTTCTTTCCTTTGTTTCTCACTTCTCTAGCTTGTTAGTAATGAGCAATAAATCTTACTATCTGTCTTCTTATGCTGAGTCTGGTTTGCCCGTTACACTAATTATTGCGTGATTTTCTCGTCCTTATCTCAATCCTTGAGCCCCTTTCACATATTTTCTCCCCATTCCTCTTTGAGGAGGGGGAGTGAGAGAGCGGCTGTGGTGGAGCTCGGCTGCCCACTCGAGCGGAACCACGACAGCAGCCTTTTCCAATGCTTCACAAACCTTTCATAGAATCATAGAATAATAGAATCATAGAATCATAGAATATCCTGAGTTGGAAAGGACCCACAAGAATCATTAAGTCCAACTCTTGGCACTGCACAGGTGTACCCTAAAGTTTAGACAACGTGACTAAGTGCACAGTCCAATCGCTTTTTAAATTCAGACAGGCTTGGTGCAGTGACTATGTCCCTGGGGAGCCTGTTCCTATGTGTAACCATCCTCTCAGTGAACAACCTTTTCCTGATGTCCAGCCTGAACTTGTCCTGCCTCAGCTTAACACCGTTCCCACAGGTCCTGTCACTGGTGATTACGGAGAATAGGTCACCTGCCTTTCCACTCCCCCTTGCAAGGAAGTTGTAGACTGTGATGAGGTCCCCCTTCAGCCTCCTCTTCTCCAGGCTGAACAGGCCCGGTGACCTCAGCCGCTCCTCATATGTCTTCCCCTCTAGGCCCTTCACCATCTTTGTCGCCCTCCTCTGGACACTCTCCAACAGTTTAATGTCCTTCTTGTACTGTGGTGCCAGAACTGCACACAGTACTCGAGGTGAGGCTCCACCAGCACAGGGAAGAAACATCTCCTAATTTCCAACCTAAGCCTTCCCTGGTGCAACCTGAAACCATTTCCTTTTGTCCTACTGCTTGTTGCTTGGAAGAAGAGACTGACCCTCTGTATTAGGTTTATGTGGCAAGGGCTTGGTAGCAGGGGGACTGCAGGCATGGCCTGTGTGAAAAAAAGTCCAGAAGCTGCCCAATATAAAATAAGAGCCTGCTCCAGTAATCTCCAAAAGGGACTCAGTCCTCAGCCAAAGCTGAGGCAATAAGCACCTGTGAAGAATTAAGAAAGGGAAAAAACTGCTGTGCAACAGCAGCCAGGAAAGCGAGGAGAGAGAACCAACCATGAACATACCACAATCAATTCAGAAGGAGGAGGAGGCTCCTGAGATGTCAGAGCAGGAGTTCCCTGCAGCATGTGGAGAGGCCCCTGGTGGAGCAGGCTCTCCCCCTACAGATCTCCACGCTGCAGCCCATGGAGGAGGGGGGATAGGGGGGAAGGTATTTTTAGTTTGCTTTTATTTTCTCACTTTTCTAGTCTGCTAGTGATAGGCATTAAATTATACTGATCTCCCTATGCTGAATCTGTTTTTCCCATAATTATAATTGGTGGGTGATCTCCTTGTCCTTATCTCAACCCTTGAGCCATTTTAATCATCTTTTCTCTCTCTTTTCCTTTGAAGAGGGAGAGTGAGAGAGGGGTTGTGATGGAATTTAGACGCCCAACAGGGTAAAAACACTAAACTCCTACTCACTACAAACTCCTTTGAAGTAGTTTTAGAGAGCAATAAGGTGTCTCCTGAGCCTTCTTTTCTGTTGGCTAAATAACCCCAGTTCCCTCAAATATTCCTCATAAGACTTGTTCTCTAGAATCTTCACCAGCTTTTCTTTGGACATACTCCAGCACCTTTATATCTTCCTTGTAGTTAGGGGATGGAAACGGAGCACACTATTCAAGGTGTGGCTGGCCTCCCTGGTGCCACTTACAAAGAGACAATCACTTTCCTATGCCTGCTGGCCACCCTATTTCTGATACAAGACAGGGTGACATTGTCTTTCTTGGCCACCTTGATCACACTGATGGCTCATGTTCAGCCAACTGTTGACTAGAACCCCTAGGTACTTTTCTGCTGGACAGATTTCTAGCAACTCTTCCTTCAGCCTGTAGCATTGTGTGGGGTTGTTGTGCCCCAATTGCAGACCCCAGCACTTAGCCTTGTTGAACCTCATTCAATTGTCCTTGGCCCATCTATCCAGCCTATCTATATCCCCCTGTAGATCCTTCCTACCTTCAAGCAGATCAACACTTCCACCCAACTTGAATAGATAAGATGAATAGAATTTGGTTTTAATTATTTTAGTCTGTCACAGTACATAAATCATAATGCAGAAATTATCTATATAATTATTATTGCCAGCAAAATGTTAAATAATCTATGGAGAGCTGGTTTGCAATAGTTGCCCGTTCTTAAGGCGTTCCTAATTAAAAAAAGATGCATATATGTGAAATAATTTCTTAATTATACTTTGTATAAAATCTCAAAATTTCAACGGACAACTGTTAAATAAAAACTAGATGTGAGTTATCTATTTGGTGTTAAATATAATCCACACTATATTAAACAAGCATTTCCCCCTTGGATTTTTGGTCTTTCTTCCTGTCCAAACACTTTCATAATTTTAATATGGAATTCTTCTAATCAAATATTCTTTCATAACTTTTTTTGACCATGCCTTGCAGTAATATCTTGTCCCTCATTTCAGCATGCTGTTAATTGCTCTTGCTCCTTATTATTCTGTCTGTCTCTGCACATGTGTGTAATCATGTTGTTTTGTGTAAAAGTAAAGCATACCTTGTTTCAACATTTGTACTTGAAACTATATTATGCTTAGTAATGCAAAAATGATTCTCTATGAAGGTTCCAAAGTCATAATACTTAATATTTCAACTTTTGTCAATACTTTCTCTTTTATATATCCCTAAGTCACACTCGCTCATGGATGTTGTACATGTGCACATATATATTATGTACATGGATAGTGAAAATTAACATTGTAACATGGACAGTGAAATTGAGTGAAGCTTCAGCAAGTTTACCAGTGACACCAAGCTGGGTGGTGTGGTTGACATGCTAGAGGGAAGGGATGACATCCAGAGGGATCGAGACAGGGTTGAGAGGTGGGCGTGTGGGATCATGAGGTTCAACAAGGCTAAGTGTAAGGTTCCCCATCAGAGCTGAGGCAATCTCAAACACAAATACAGGGTGAGTGGTGAATGGACTGAAAGCAGCCCTAAGGAGAAGGACCTGTGGGTGTTCATTATCAAGAAGCTTGACATGAGACTGCAATGTGCACTTACAGCCCAGAAAGACAACAATATCCTGGGCTGCATCAAAAGAAGTGTGGCCAGGTCGAAGGAGGTAATTCTCCCCCTCTGCTCTGCACTTGTGAAACCCCACCTGGAGTGCTGTGTTCAGCTCTGGCCCCCCAGCACAAGAAGGACATGTAAGTATTACAATGAGTCCAGAGGAGGGCCATGAAGATGATCAAAGGCATGGGGCACCACTCCTGTGAAGACAGGCTGAGGGAGTTAGGGTTGCTCAGCCTGGAGAACAGAAGGCTCTGGGGAGACCTTACAAAAGTCTTAAGTACTTCCAGTACTTAAAGGGGACTACAGGAAAGATGGGAAGGACTCTGTCATAGAATATAGTGATAGAACAAGGAGTGGTGGCTTTAAACTAAACAAAGGTAAATTTAGAATAGATATTAGGAAGAAAATCTTTAGTTAGAGGGTGGTGAGGAACCGGAAGAGGATGTCCAGAGAGGTTGTGGATACCTCATCACTGGAATTGTTCAAGGTCAGGTTGGACAGGGCTTTTTGCAGCCTTATCAAGTGTGAGGTGTTCCTGCCTATAGCAGGTGGGATTGGAATTGGGTGATCTTTTAGGTCCCCTCCAACCCAAACTGTTGTATGATTCTATGATGTGCAAAAGACAATAAAATATAAAAACCTCTAAAAATAATACTTGCTGCATTTTAAAATGTTATAGAAGCCCTGAATAAGGTAATGACAGTCTGTGCTGGCCATAGTACATAAATGTTAGATACCTTTCTCTCATTAAAAAATTGACATGGTGGCTAATGAAAGAATTTACTTATTTATTTATTTATTTATATTGGACTGCATGGTTAATGGAACACTTGCTTAAAAACAAAGAACCCTTCACTACTGCTTACTGTTTTCCTCATTTGTCTTACATGCTATCAGCAAGAATCAGCTTTCCCTGTGTAAAAATACCCTAGCTGCTTATCACACAGATAACATGTAAAAAAAAAAAAAACTCTGCATTTGTGGGCATACTCTTATCTGTGACATACAGAAACACATGAAATATCAAAATAGAAATGTATCAACATTAATGCCAGTGAAGAGAAGTGAAACATGACCTGCCACCAGTTCTTCCTGTGTACAGAGAACAAATATGAAACTTTGGCAACCAGGCAGCATTGCTGTTTTTTCAAGTCACAATTATTAATTACTTTATAATCTTTGTTAAATATCACTGTACTTACACTATGACACATAAAACTGAAGGCCCTATTTCCTTGTTTACATTTTCTCTATATCAGGTATGCTAGATATATTTCTTCATAGACAAACGATTGTCTTTCTCCATTTTTTTTCCTTTCCTGTAATGAACTTTTTCATAAGTATATTATATGAGTAGTTTTAGATAATAGATTTTCCATAACTAGCAAGATCATTTTTATATGTCTTTCTCCTTGTTTTATGAAATAATACAGTGTATTTGAATGACAGATTTCTCCTGTCAGTGTGAATGCTAGTTGGGAACTGTATGTGTAGTTGAAAACCATGAAAAATCACTGTATTTAAACTGTTATTACAGTGCTTCATATTTAATATACTTGCCCAGACATTACAAAATTATATGTATTCTGGGTTTTGATAAATAATGTCACAAATGAGCAAGAGCAAATGAAACTGAACTGTCAAGTCTAGTTCTGTACGGACTTTTGCAAGGAAACAGTGCAGGCAGCTTTGTATCCAACTGTTATAAATGACTGAATATTCTATTCACCTCATCATTTACTTTAGTCAAATATAGCCCTTGTTTTCCAATAAATAATTCCAAGAAAACAATGAATTATTTTGTTCTCTTTTTATTGTATTTTTTCAATAGATTTTCAGTTTGTTTGTTAAAGATTATGGCAATAAACAATATAGAGAATCAAAAGACACTGACAGCTAAGGATTCCAAATGTAGGATCAGTACTGATTACTAACTGTCCATGCTATTGGGGTCTTGTCTTATTTAAGTATATTCAGTTTTTGGTAAGGAGAAAAAAACACATACATGGTTTAATTTTCTCCCTTGACAGTCTTCAAACCTCATCCTTTTCCAGTGCATAGCCTTTGGAAAGGACATAAAAAACGACTCTTGCTCTCCCCATTCAAAACATAAGCACTTTGAAGTCAAACCCTATGACTTTTGGATAGCCTGCATTGGGTGGACTAACTGTTTTTGCTGCTCTGTACTTAATAAAAGTCTGTAGTAAGAACCATAAAGAAATGTCCTTAAGGACAAACAAACAGGATAACTAAAAGCATGACACTGCCACTCTTAAAAGGATTTTAGGAATCTAATGCTTAGATTGTATGAAATTTCTTTTTCAATATATAATTATATAAAATGTTGTTTCTCTTTGACTTCCACTACCTTATAAGGTTACTTCCTCTCCCTTAGTTTCTGAAATCTGTTTGGTAACATATAATGGCATTTTGGGAAAATTGATGTTGCTTTTTATGTCCTTTCAGGTTATTAATCATTAGTAACCTTACAGTCAAAGTTAGCTCATTAAATATGCATGTCTTTTAGTAATTCAATGCCTAATATATATTACAAACTTTGTGCACTAACAGCAATTATATTCTGTTTAATGGGTTTTATAATTGTAGTGCCATCTTAGAGAAGTATGTGAAGTATGAAATTCTAAAGATATCAATTAAACAAAATCTGTTAAATGATTGCTTAGTAATAAGCATATGGAGAAAGAAAAGCATTTAACGTATTAAAGGATGAACTACATAGGGAAATGTATTATTAAGACTGATCTTTATTTCAATCTGACAAAGGAAAAGAAAAAAAAAAAGAGATGAGGAGAAAAATATATCACAAACACCAGAAAATATCTGGGCGCTCAAATATTATTCTTTAATTCACCTGTCCTCGCGGCACTAAGCATGGTGTATTTAAGACTTGTTAAAGCATGTTTATTTTTTGCTTGTTGTTTGTTTGTTTGTTTGTTTGTTTGTTTTTCCCAGTATGATTGTACCTTTTGAGAGTTAGATAACCAAAGATGTCATGGTTTTAAGTGGGATAAAGTTAATTTTCTTCATAGAGACTCACACAATGTTGTGTTTTGATATTTGATGAAAAAAAAACAGTGATAACATGTTGATGTTTGTAGTTCTTGCACAGCCAAGACTTACACAGAGCCAAGGACTTTACTGCTTCTTATGCTGTCCTGCCAGTGTGGAGGCTGGGGATGCACAAGAAGCTGAGAGAGGACACAGTCAGGACAGCTGACCCAGACTGACCAAAGAGATACTCCATACTGTATGGTGTTGTGCTGAACAATAAAAGCTGAGGTAAAGAATGAAGAAAGGGTGAGGGGGGTGGGGGGATTGTAATTCAGGGTCATGATGTTTGTCTTCCCAAGAAACCATTACATGTGATGAACCCCGCTTTCCTGAAAGTGGCTAAAAAACTGCCAGCTGATGGGAAGTAGCAAATTAATTCCTTGCTTTGCTTTTCTTGTGCATGCGGCTTTTGCTTTACTTAATCTGTGTTTATCTCAACCCATGAGTTCTCTCACTTTTACCTTTCTGATTCTCTCCCCCATCCCACCTGGGGAGAGTGAATGAGCAGCTGTATGGCCTGCTGGGGTTAAACCACAACAAAGAACGAACAGAATACTCTTGGTGGAGTATTGTTTTATGCTGATAAGACTTCAATAATGACAACAATACTGTTACTGACTATATATATATATAGGTGAAAACACAAACAAGTATATACTTTTATTTATAGGACATTTTTTTTCTCTGTACTTAAACAAACTTTCATAGACCATGATGTCTTGTCAGCAAATACCTGGCATGCTTAGAATTGATTCAGAAAACTTGTCTGGATTATAGCTGTCTGTAGCAACTTGTGTGGTTCAGGTGCATTGGTGAGGATACTACTTCAGTGATAAAGGTTTTCAATACGTTTACTTATGGCATTCTGGAGCATCACTGACATAGAGCAAAGCCCATGAAATTTGAGAATTTCCATAATTTCCAACATATTACAGTGGTCACTGAGATTCAAAATGATATGCTGGCATCTAACATCTTAAATTTCCATGGTGCGATAATATCTTTAAGATTCTTGTTAGGTTGTTATAAAAAGCATGTTTTTAAACACATAAAAGAGTGTAGAGGAATGCAGGCTGTTGAGGGAACCAAATAAGTACCTATCATAGCCCAACACAGGAGAGCCATCAGCCCACCAAAGGCTCTACCATGCACACAAATAAACATAGAATTGCACAACAGCAGACAGGGGAACACAGTAAACCCTCAGATATGACCCTCAACTTGGTCCCTCCTCAGACTGTCCCAGGAGAGCCTCCAGCCCCATGGATGAGGAGCTGTCCTGGTTTCAGTTAGAACAGAGGGAAAGGTATCCCTTCAAGGAAGAACTTTTATGTCTACCAGGCAAGTGGACCACTATGGAGAAGGGAATCCAGTACCTGAGGGAATTAGCTGTACGGGAAGTGATTTATGAGGATCCAGACCTCAGACAAACATCCAAAGATCCAGATGAAGTCAGGTGTACACGACCCATGTGGCGGAAGTTTGTACGGAGTGCACCATCATCATATGCCAGCTCATTGGCAATAATGGCCTGGAAAGAGGATGAGGAACCCACAGTGGATGAAGCGGCTAAACAACTCCGGCAGTACGAAGAAAGTCTCTCCTCTTCCTTACAGGCTGCGTCTCAGCTGTGGAGAAACTTTCTGAAAAGGTTCACCAACTTGAAGAGAATCTATCTTCCTCCCCACCTGAACCAACCAGTGTCCAACGGCCAAAAGAGAACACCTGGGAGAAACTTTCTGAAAAGTTTCACCAACTTGAAGAGAGATTATTCTCCTCTGTACCTGTACAAAGCAGTGTCTCAGCTATCAGGGGTAGGCGTTCATCCACACAAGGAAGACGATATGGTGGGTACTCACCCCATGCCACTCTGTGGTTTTACTTACGAGACCATGGAGAGGACATGAGAAAATGGGATGGAAAATCTACCGCAACCCTAGAGGCACGGGTATGTGAGTTGCAAAAGAAAACAATCAGGAAAAAAGGATTCTCTGAAAAGTTTGCTGCTCCAACTTCCAGCAGACAGTCCTTCAAACACAGAAACGAAGAAGATTCTGACCAGGATTAGGGGGGCCCTGCCTCCAGCCAGGGGGAGGAAAGGGACAATCGAGTTTATTGGACTGTGTGGATTCGATGGCCTGGCACGTCAGACGCACAGAAGTATAAGGCTTTAGTAGACACCGGTGCACAATGTACTATAATGCCATCGAGCTATAAAGGACCAGAGCCCATCTATATTTGTGGAGTGACAGGGGGATCTCAGCAGTTGACTGTATTGGAGGCTGAAGTGAGTCTGACTGGGAATGAGTGGGAAAAGCACCGCATTGTGACTGGCCCGGATGCTCCATGTATCCTTGGCATAGACTATCTTAGAAGAGGATATTGCAAGGACCCAAAAGGGTTCCGGTGGGCTTTTGGTATAGCTGCCTTAGAGACAGAGGGCATTAAACAATTATCTACCTTGCCTGGTCTCTCAGAGGACCCCTCTGTTGTGGGGTTGCTGAGGGTCGAAGAACAGCAAGTGCCAATCGCTACCACAACTGTGCACCGGCGGCAATATCGCACTAACCGAGACTCCCTGATTCCCATCCGTAAGCTAATTCGTCAATTGGAGAGCCAAGGAGTGATCAGCAAGACTCATTCACCTTTCAGTAGTCCCATATGGCCAGTTCAAAAGTCTAATGGTGAGTGGAGACTAACAGTGGACTATCGTGGCCTGAACGAAGTGACGCCACCACTGAGTGCTGCAGTGCCGGACATGCTGGAACTTCAGTACGAACTTGAGTCGAAGGCAGTCAAGTGGTACGCCACAATTGATATCACTAATGCATTTTTCTCCATCCCTCTAGCAGCAGAGTGCAGGCCACAATTTGCCTTCACTTGGAGGGGAGTCCAATATACTTGGAATCGGCTGCCCCAGCAGTGGAAACACAGCCCTACCATTTGCCATGGACTGATCCAGTCTGCGCTAGAGTAGGGGGAAGCTCCTGAACACCTGCAGTACATCGATGACATTATTGTGTGGGGTGACACAGCAGAGGAAGTTTTCGAGAAAGGGAAGAAAATAGTCCAAATCCTTCTGAAAGCCAGTTTTGCTATAAAACAAAATAAAGTCAAAGGACCTGCACGAGAGATCCAGTTTTTAGGAATAAAATGGCAAGATGGACGTTGTCAAATCCCAATGGATGTGATCAACAAAATAACAGCTATGTCTCCACCAACTAACAAAAAAGAAACACAGACTTTCGTAGGTGTTGTGGGGTTTTGGAGAATGCACATCCCAAATTACAATCTGATTGTAAACCCGCTCTACCAAGTAACCCGTAAGAAGAATGAGTTTGAATGGGGCCCTGAACAACGACAAGCCTTTGAACAAATCAAGCAGGAAATAGTCCATGCAGTAGCCCTTGGGCCAGTTCAAACAGGACCAGATGTAATGAATGTGCTCTACACTGCAGCCGGGGAGAACGGCCCCACCTGGAGCCTCTGGCAGAAAGAACCTGGGGAAACTCGAGGTCGGCCTCTGGGGTTTTGGAGTCGGGGATACAGAGGATCTGAGGCCCACTATACTCCAACTGAAAAGGAGATATTGGCAGCATATGAAGGAGTTCGATCTGCTTCGGAGGTGGTCGGTACTGAAGCACAGCTCCTCCTAGCACCCCGATTGCCAGTACTAGGCTGGATGTTCAAGGGAAGGGTCTCTTCTACGCATCATGCAACTGATGCTACATGGAGCAAGTGGGTTGCACTGATTACTCAGTGGGCCCCAGTAGCCCAGGAATATTGGAAGTGATCATGGACTGGCCAGAAGGCAAATACTTTGGGATATCATCAGAGGAGGAGGTAGGTCGTGCTGAAGAAGCCCCACTGTACAACCAGTTACCGGAGAATGAAAAGAAATATGCCCTGTTCACTGATGGGTCGTGTCTTATTGTGGGGAAGCATCGGAGATGGAAGGCTGCTGTATGGAGTCCTACGCGACGAGTTGCAGAAGCTGCTGAGGGAGAAGGTGAATCGAGTCAGTTTGCAGAAGTGAAAGCCATTCAACTGGCTTTAGACATTGCTGAACGAGAAAAATGGCCAGTTCTCTATCTCTACACCGATTCATGGATGGTAGCAAATGCCCTGTGGGGATGGTTACAGCAATGGAAGCAAAACAACTGGCAGCGTAGGGGCAAACCCATCTGGGCTGCTGCATTGTGGTAAGATATTGCTGCTCGGGTAGAGAACCTGGTTGTGAAAGTACGCCATGTAGATGCTCATGTGCCCAAGAATCGGGCTACTGAAGAACATCAAAACAACCAGCAGGTAGATCAGGCTGCTAAGATTGAAGTAGCTCAGGTGGACCTGGATTGGCAGCATAAAGGTGAATTATTTATAGCCCGATGGGCCCATGACACCTCAGGCCATCAAGGTAGAGATGCAACATACAGATGGGCTCGTGATCGAGGGGTGGACCTGACCATGGACGCTATAGCACAGGTTATTCATGACTGTGAAACATGTGCTGCAATCAAGCAAGCCAAACGGTCAAAGCCTCTTTGGTATGGAGGACGATGGCTGAAATATAAATATGGAGAGGCCTGGCAGATTGATTACATCACACTCCCTCAAACACGCAATGGCAAGCGCCACGTACTTATAATGGTGGAAGCAACCACCGGATGGCTGGAAACATATCCTGTGCCTCATGCCACCGCCTGGAACACTATCCTGGGCCTTGAAAAGCAAGTCCTATGGCGACATGGCACCCCAGAAAGAATAGAGCCAGACAATGGGACTCATTTCCGAAACAACCTTATAGACACTTGGGCCAAAGAACATGGTATTGAATGGGTGTATCACATCCCCTATCATGCACCAGCCTCCGGGAAAGTTGAACGATACAATGGACTGTTAAAGACTACATTGAAAGCAATGGGCGCTGGGACGTTCAAAAACTGAGATACGCATTTGGCAAAGGCCACCTGGTTAGTCAATACTAGGGGATCTGCCAACCGAGCTGGACCTGCCCAATGAAACCTGTTACATACTGTAGATGGGGATAAAGTTCCTGTAGTGCATGTAAGAAATATGCTGGGTAAAACAGTCTGGGCTACTCCTGCCTCAGGAAAAGGCAAACCTATTCGTGGAATTGTTTTCGCTCAGGGACCTGGATACACTTGGTGGGTGATGCAAAAGAACGGAGAGGTCTGGTGTGTACATCAGGGAGATTTAATACTGGGTGAGAATAGCCCATGAACTGAATTGTACCATGTTAATTACTATATAATACTGTATGTTACCACTACTATGACTACTATAGGTGACTAATTAGAATGTATGGAAAAGAGTGTAACCTGAGCATGACATAAATGGTATGGAATAAGGGGTGGATAGATGTCCTGGTTTCAGTTAGAACAGAATTAATTTTCTTCCTAGTAGCTGGTAGAATGCTGTGTTTTGGCTTAGGATGAGAAGAGTGCTGATAACACCCCGATGCTTTAATTGTTGCAGACCAGTGCTTATACTAAGCCAAGGACATCTCAGCCTTTTGCTCTGTCCTGCCAACGGGCAGGCTGGGGGTGCAATAAGAGCTGGGAGGGCACAGACCCTGGACAGGTGACCCAAACTAGCCAAAGGGGTATTCCATACCATCTGACGTCATGCTAAACAATGTATAGGGGTGGCTAGCCGGGGGGAGGGGGCCGGACTGCTCGGGGTTAGGCTGGGCATCAGTCAGCGAGTGGTGAGCAATTGCATTGTGCATCACTTGTTTGTACATATTGTTATTACTTTCCTATTATCACCATTGTATTATTATTATTGTTATATAATTGTTATATATATATATATTGTTATGTATATATACTGTATATACATAACAATATATTATATTGTTATGTATATATATTGTTATATATTGTTAATATTGTTATTATTATTTTGTTATTATTATTTTCCTGTCTTATTAAACTGTCTTTATCTCAACTCACGGGCTTCACTTTCCATTTCTCTCCCCCGTCCCAGAGAGGGAGGGGGGAGGGTGAGCGAACGGCTGTGTGGTGTTTAGCTGCCGGCCGGGTTAAACCACAACAGGAGCACACACAACAACATGAGTCAATGAGAGCAGCTCTCTGGAGCACATTTTGGATGGAGGTGTGTTATTGCCCACAGGGTATGGGATGTTTATAGAAAATATTTTGGGATTGGGCAAGACTTATTATAACATGTTTAAAGGATAAACCAAACATAAAGAAAGAGAGGGATCAAGGTGGTTTTGGAGGAACAGGTGTAGTGTTCCTACACTATGTGGAAATACATAAAAACATATGTAGAAATACCTAGAAAAGGAGATAAAAGACACGTTGCATGAAAACAGACTGTTGATCAGCACACTTGTCTAGCCATGCCCCGCACCTGATCAGTACAGTCTGTCCTGTCTTCTTATTAAACTCCTTTCATAACTATTTTCATGGTTGAGGGGACTTTGTTCTCTCTCTCTGTATCAGTTTGGTCCAGCAACTGGAGTGGGGCTGCACCCTTGGTAGCTCATATGTTTAGACGTCAGAAACTGTGGGGATGGGGAGCTGGGTGGATGGGGGATGGGACAGGGACCCATCTGCTGGGTAAACTGGGTGTCTAAGGCCAGCTACTAGAAGGATTTGCACTATACATGCCTATATATTTCTATTTACAGACCTTCACACTGATCAGCCACAGAGGGCAACAGGAGTTTTTGTGCTGTGTTTCTGTTCGGGGTTGATATGACTGAGTATGATAACTATATTTATGTGTATATACTGTATATAAATACATATATAGTATATGCACACTATATGTATGTGTTTGTGGCATGTTTATTGGGAATACTTTCTCAGACTGACTGCCTGTTGGGCCTGGGGGCATGCAGCTCCAGCAGCCTCACTTCTCATATTACTAGATTCAGCAACTCCGTAAGAAATGAGAGCTCATTTTTTTCAGATTTAAATTTAATTTTCTTAGAAGAACATATTATCTATAGGAAGAGCTTGTTCCCTTGGGCTTGAAAATGGTCATCAGCTCCTTAACCTAACAAATTACTGTTTGAAATTACTGTAGGGGTTTTTGTTGTTGTTTTTTGTTTTGTTTTGTTTTGTTTTGTTTGGGGGAATGGGGAGTGGAGTTGATTGAACAAACTACAAATTCTGACAAATGTATTCCATACTATTTGGAAATTTCAAGTTAACTGGTTTACATATAAGTAAATGTTTATACTAGCAATTATTGTGAGCTTTTCTTTTGAAGAAATATTTCTAGATTGTTTTGAACCTAATCTTCTCCTACAGTGAATTCTTACAGTCCCTGCTTTTGCCTTCTGGGGCTTGGACGATGTGGCTTCAGCTCCTTCTAGTGAAGGCTGAGATAAATATAATAATAATAATAATAATAATAATAATAATAATAATAATAATAATAATAATAATAATAATAATAATAATAATAATAATAATAATAATAATAATAAATCAGTGAGTACCTCAGCCTTTTCAATATTTTGGGTAATCATCAGGTCTCACGTTTCCTTCTGGAGAGGGCCCGTAATTTCCCCAGTCTTCCTTTTATCACCAATGTACCTAAAGAAGCCTTTCTTGTTACCCCTGACGTCCCTGGCCAAATTTATTTTTAAAAGGGATTTGGCTTTCCTAATGTGATCCATGGCTATTTGTACAATGTCTCTGTATCCCTCCCAGGCTATCTGTCTTTGCTTCCACCTTCTGTAGGCCTCCTTTTTCTGTGAGTTTGGCCAGGCCTCCTGGCATTTTTGTCCGACTTCCTCTTTGTTAGGATGAATCACTTCTGAGTTTGAAGGAGGTGATCCTTGAATATTTACCAGCTTCCTTGGGCCCTTCTTCCCTCAGGGCTTTGTCCCATGGCACTCTAACCTGAAAAGGAGATTTCTTCTGTAAAAAAAATAAATAAAATACAGTAGTTAGAGAAGGCATGGAGAAGAGCAACTAAACCAAACAAAAGAACAGAACAAATATTTTTTTAAGAAGAACTTGAAAATTCCAAGACTCAAAGCTTGAAAAGGAGAAGGACAAGGAGGCTTATTAATAAGATTTAGAAGCAAACAAACAAAGAAACAAACAAACAAAACCAGGAAAGCAATGGGTAAGATGAATACAGAACTGTTATTTCTAAGATCACACAATACTAGACATGGAGGGATCTCATTAGAATCATGAAACAGCTCAGGTTGGAAAAGACCTCAGAAGATCATCAGGTCCATCTTTCATGTAAATGGGGGCCTAGATGAAGTAATCTAGTATCCTATTCAGTTGAAACTTTTTGTTGAATCATTGATGGGTATTCTACCACATCATTAAGGAGGTTGTTCCAGTGCTTGATTGTTCTCACTGTAAAAACATTATTTCTTATATCGTGATGAAATCTCACCCCAGTGCATATTGTACCCATTACTCCTTGTCTTCTCCATTTGTCTGTTTGAGAAGGGAAAGCCACCATCCTCTTTGTAGCTATCCCCTAAGCACTGGAACACTGTGATAAGGTTGTTTGAACCTTCTCTATTCCAGGGTGAAAAGACCTAACTCCTTCAGTCTTTGTTCACAGGGCAAGTTCATCAACTTCTCAGTCATTTTCATGGCTCCCTTTTAGACCCTCTTCAGTCTGTCCAATTATTTATTTATTTATTTATTTTCATTGTGGAGACCAGAACTGGACAAACTGGACATGGTACATAGTACTTATTGAAGCAAGTATAATGTAAACAGATACAAAAGTACATAAAACACTAGGCAGTAAAATTCTGTAATTTATTGCTGTAGAATTTTGTGGGTATAGGCTATCTCAACAGGTTTTAAAGTGGAATAGAATAGATAGCAAGTACATAGACAGTTATTAAAGTGAATGCATGATGTACTTTATATCATCCCAAATTTAACTACTGTGGATAATAGAGTTTACAAGGGGAATGGACTGCAGTTCTGAAATGGGATTTCCCACTGTCATTGTTGGAAGAAGGACTAAGTGAGGATTGTTGCTCTGACCCCAAGAACATTTCTTACATTCTTATTTTTATGTATTTCTCTCAGGTTCAGGAGTCAATTTTCTTAAGTGTTATATAGATGCATTCTATAAATTTGTGCCTCAAGGTCCTCATTCTGCAGTTTTATACATGAAGATGGACTTTTTGGACTTAGTTAAGTTCTGTAGTTAAGAAAAAAAAAAAAAAAGTTATGGCCCAAGACCGTTAAAAGTTTCAGAAAAATAAAATGTTAATGAAAGAAATACCATCCAAAAAGGAATTATAGTTTATAGTGACAGTTAATCAACTTAGCATTAGCAGCATGAATAAAATATCAGAACAGGAAATATTGCTTAGAACTATAGTCTTAAAATATAACATTAAAAGCATTTAGGCATTTGCTAGGAAGTAGCCAGAAACTGTCAATAGATTTATTTTTAGAAGATTCTTTAAAATCAGTCAGTAGATTCTTCCAGTTTGGTCTCAGTGTTTAAAGAAGGATCTGCTGTTAGGCTAAGTAGTTTGAGGAAATTGTGTTTCCTTAGGGCATACAATAAAATCTTTTACTGTTCATCATTTCTATTTTAGACACCCTTCAGAAAAATAAGAATTTATAGTAAATATAACACTGTTAAAAGATAAATTTAAAAGATTGTTCTTCCTTGACCTTGGACAAAATCATGAATTTTTTTACAGAGAAAGACCTCCATCAATTAATAAAACTTATTAATTTGCAAAGAAGTTATAGAGAAAGTTATTGGGAAAAAACATTTCCTTCACAGTATGGCTTTGCTCATCCTATCACTTGTTCCCTTTTAATTTCAAAACAGGGTTAAGCAAAAAGTTCAGCTAGCTAGTATTAGGTAGGTTGTTTTTAGGCCAGGTATGAAGAAAAAAAAATCGAATATATCCACTTTCTACCCATAAAAATAAGACTAGAAAGACAAGTTTTGATGTTGTATATATAGTGATAAAATGCTTATAAGTCTGTCTGAAAATCACCCTCATGTTACCCATTTCTCTACAGAGGTATCATTTAAAGCAAATGAGAGCCAATAATATCATTTTAAAATAAATGCATAATTAGTATCTGCAAAAAATATAAATTTAGAAAACAGTTGTTCTCTGTGAGGCATTGATACCAAATGTAAAATTCTCTTAGCTCTTAGCATGGGAAACCATTTTTGTATCTGCAGCATAGTGCTTCTGATGCTATTGCTTTTTTACTATTAAAGCAAAATCTTTGGCAGTGTCTCCTGGTATAGAAGTCCTCTGGCTGGCTGTAAGACAATTTTTGAAACTATAAGGGATACTTTTAATCAGTGATGATTGCCAATTGTTCCCAGTATTCAGAGACTCTAAAATTAAGCACATAGATATTTTAAGTTGGATATTCTAGAAAGTCTCTCCTAACCTGAGACTAGTCTGGAAAACACAGGCATTGACAGCCTGCTGTGTGAGCAGAATCTAAATTAAATATTTAAAGATATTGTCTAGATCTGCAGGTGCAAAAATGGTATTTAAAATCAGTAACTGTCCCCAAAACCACTCTCAGAAAAAGTAGATGCCCAGTTTAAATAATCAGAACTAATAACTGTTACATCTGTAACTTCTGTGATTTCATGATTGCTGAAGTTTTGAATGCATCCATTTCTATGCAAATCCAATATGAATATGTCTGTTTATATGCAAATAAAACAGAATATGAAAATGGATTTTTTAAAAGATGATTCACTTTTTAAATATAACTCATAAAATACACTGTAATATCTTTGTTCTTTTCATGTAATTGCTATAATTTCTTTGAAAATTTCCATCCATCTTCTTTTGGATGCTGGGTATAGTTTAGATAATAAAATCTGTTAACACAAAATTAAGGCTACCATCAGAAGCATGCAAGCAAAATTTTTTTTTGCAAAAATATCAAAAGTTGTGAAAAATATAGGGATAAGAATTTCAGAGTTAGAGGAAAAATTTACATTTCAAAGCAAGAACATTTATGGTTAAGCTTCCTAAACTAACTAAACCCTTTCTCTTTAGACATCCCACTTTTATTCTTCTTTCTTTCTTTCTTCAAGACATATTATTCTTGGGTCTAAATTTCCTGAAAGAACCTTAAAAAGTCTAAAACTCAAGCACTGAGAGTTCACTTTTATAGATTAATGCTAAGTATGTGTCCCATGACATAAAGGCAGCTCTCTTGCCTTAGAAGTTTTCTCTGTATTCTGTGCATTGAGTCGGCATTTTTCATTGCTTGTTACATATTATTCTTAAAACAAAACAAAACAAACAAACAGTGCTCCTCAGGACTAAGTGGTAAAGTCCAATTTTTTCTCAGGTTAATATTCCTTTAAATGAAATGCAGCAATCTGAGCATGTTAACCCATGCTTAAGAACTTAGTTAGACTGGAGAGCAGCTCTTCTGTAGAGGAACTAGTTTTAATTCTCCAAAATAAAACCTGCCAGAGCAAGATGACTCAAAAAAAAAAAAAAAAAGTAAAAAGATGAGATTTTTCACACTTCAGTCATGTAAAAGAAAGTTCTGTAAGTCTAGAGCCCTTTTATACATGGTGAATCACCCCTGGAGAGTAAATGGTTCTGTAATATAGAAAGAACTGTGGCTGACAGACCAAATCAGTGAATTTCTGCTCAGTGAATTAAGTTCTAGCTTAGCCCAGAGCCTTGTTCATCCAAGTTCTGAATATAGCCAAGGACAGGCTATTGGCAATGCTCACAGTGGAAAATGCATTGCCTTTCCTCCAAGAACAGTGCATCTCCAAGAAATCCTGGCTTCATCTTTTCTGCACTCTCCCATGAAGTAGCTGAGGACAGAAGTAATGCATCTGTTTCCCATCCGCTTCCACAAGTGATCTAACCTAGCTTCCTCAGTCTCTATGGAGGAAATGCATCATATACTTAAGGCCCCACTAGCCACCTTGGTATAACCCCCCACAGGAATACTACTCATATTCACTGGAACATTATACCTGTTATTGCTGACCACAACACTGAGCTTATTACTCCAAATAGATTTCCAGTCTATGCAGTTTTCTTCTCACTCTCTGAAGAATGCTTTGAACTTAGGTCTTTCACTTCTTTGAAAATTGCTTTATGCACACATACTTTATTCATACACAACAGAATGTAATATACAGATTAAATAGATTAAGTATATCTATGAATAGATTTAATAAAATATATTTTAAAATAGTTATCATAACCTTCTCCTAGGGTAATGACCTATCTCTAACAGGCTTGTGACCTTTTTGATGTCCAAATCACTATGTATGTGAAATTATATCTTTCTTTTTGAGGTAAATGGTCTCATAAAATATATGTAAAAGTTTTAACTTAATGGAGTTTTAACTGTCTCTCACATCTTCAGGCATGTGTCTGCATGAAGGTTTTTAATTATACTAACTTAACATTGCTAACTGCAGTACCATTCAATCTCTATGGTAAAGAATGAACAATCTCTAGGTTAAAGCTGAAATAAAGACTTCATTGTTTTGATTATAAAACTGTAAAGTACTAAAACTCTGATGAAAACAGGTTGTTATCTTTTTTTTTATGGAAAAAAAAAAATGAAAGAAAATAACTTGACTCCCTTTTAAAAATAAAAACAATATTTTTTTTTTAAGGATTCCAGCTTCAAGTATATTTCTTAGTAGATGAGAAATATGACTTCTCCAATAACTTAGTTTCAAGTATCTATCTAATAATTTATCAGCAGGAACTAATGAACTCCCACACAGTGTACCATTTAATTTAGGTTAGGAAAACATACACTAAATTGAAAATCATCCATACAGTCTACATTCAAAGCACAAATGAAAACTTAAATATGGAGCTTCTATAGTACACAAACTCAATGAATAAACTACATATTTTAAATACTGTACTGATTATCATAAAGCTGACTGAGAAACATTGAAATTGCTTCTCCCTTACATCACAATACTCCATTTACTTTAATGTATTGTCTCAGTGCTGCATTGATATAAAGATGTTTGAAAATGGTGCCTGTAATCTACATTTTTGATCTGTTTAAAGAGCTGCTGGCTTCAGCAGAACATTAATGCAAATCTAATGTACCTGCTGATATGATTAGCTGAATCAAATGATGGCATTTAAGTAACACCTAAATAATCTTAATTAGGATCTTCAGCTCATCTTAGCACTTGGAACTCTACAGATGGATAGTCTTAATTATCAGCCTTTTGATTAGGATAACAGCTCTAATCAAGATGATGTGGTTCTGATAGACAGCGTATCAGTAAATTAATGACTGTTGTTAAGAGGAAAACATAAGTGAAAAACAAGAGCTGTCTGCTATCTGGAACATGCTAAAAGAATAAAGTCTACAATATGTGAAAAAAAAAAAAAATCTTTTGCAGGAAGAACATAAGTATTCACATTTGGTATGTGTGGAATCGAGCCAATAATAACGCCTACTCCTCGTTTTCCCCAGTCTACTCCCCCACACTAAATATACCTATATGAGTTCTCTCTTGCACAGTCACAAATCATGAGTAATGCAAATTAGTTTATAAACATTCCTTTTTGACGCCTTGTGATTTTATGAAAGTCCGATGGACACAGGGTATTTGAACCAATGCCAGTGAAAAGGTTCCGTATGTAGGTAAAAGTAAAAAATGGCTTGTTAGTGAGTGCTGTTCATTTGAAATGGAGGTTATAAATTTAAAAGTATTACTAGATCATAAGAAACACAAAACCATATATGAAAATGCAACACTTTCTTGAAGCCAAGCTACATGGTGTAACTTCCACTTCTGAGATGTTTCATCGTTCACCACCAGAAAATTAATGTAAATGTTGGACTAATTAGGATATCAAACTTTTATCCAATATCCGGTTATTGACACTATGAGTTAAGTGTTTAAAAATATATTAATTAATCCTAATGAAGGCAACCATATATTTTATTTATCTATATATCAGTAATTGTTTTTAGGAGCTATTTTGTATTAGTGAATAAAGGGGATTTAAATGCCAGCTCTTATGCCTAGTCTAGGTCATTGTACTGAATGATTTCTTACTTTGTTGTGAGATTAAGATCCATGGGGGCAAAAAAAAATAATAAATGTTTTCAACTTTAAAAGATTATCTTGGGCTTCTCTTTCTGATGCACTCCTATTTCCTTATTGAAATAAGCAAACATCACCACCATAGTTTGGAAAAACAAACAAGCAAACCAAAACAACTGCACACAGAGAAAAAGCAGAATCATCATATATATACCCCCCCTCCATATATCAGAGACTCAAGGTTTACCCTTGAAGCCCTCTATTTACATGAATTGCTGAAACATTCCTTACAGGGAGGAAATCAGTAAACTAAGAAAAATGACTGATTCAAATAAGCTCTATGACAGTAGTTTTTGTATGTACACTGACATATCAATGTATTCTTTGAGTATTTAAATAATTTGGTGTGAGGGAAGGGTAAGAGGTTTTCACTCATGTTTTATTTTCATAGAACATTGACAAATCCATCTTACCTCTACAAACACTTTGAATAGAAACTACATGTTGTACAGAGAGTGATCTACCTCCTGTAATCAAACTAATCTGGCATGCCATGACATTTAATGAGTTTATCTGATTAGGACTGTCTCCTGTCAAATGACCTGAGAAGTGCTGTGTTTAAAGACATGAAGAACGTTTTCAGGGACAAGTGACAGTTATAAATGTTTTGAAAGATAAAAAGGAAAAAAAAAAACCAGTACTGACACTAGCATCAGATGGCACTCTTCCTTAAATAATCCTTCGAGAAAATATTAATGAAGACTTAGCATGTTCTTGATCATATGACCTGACAACCACTGAGGTCACACAGAACTCACCTTGAAAATGGAGGATAGCAATCAGACTAAGCTAAGAATGTTTCAAGAACATAAACAGTGATGGATTCCTAGTGATTCAAGTGTTGCCTTCAGGGGGCAGTGACGACCTGGTTCAGGAACGGCACGGCGACCAACCCCAGGCCGCTTGGTCCATCGGCTCACAGACACCAATGTGGTGGATGGCAAATAGTGTTTATCGTCAAGTCACATGGTGTTATATAGCCAAGGCCCATAACGTCACTTCCGCTTGCTTACGTCACAGACCACGCGCTACTGTCCATCAAGGGAGGGGCTCCACCTTTCCGTCCAGCGCCACATCTTCTGGCCGCCAGACCCTAACTACCCACATTCAAGATTGACATTTTAAATAACCAAATGCTTGATATACTTATATAAAATATGAAATCAAAGAGTTCCCTTCAAACTGTATACATCTGATGAAATTAATTTAATTGAGATAAATTTATTTTGGGAAAAAAATAAAAAAATAAAAAGGATTTTATAGTTTAGATAATTTCATGCAGGTGTCTCTCCTCCCTCATAACCCTTCCCCATCTAGTCCACAAATCTTCCAGCTCAGGGGACTGGGTGCCCTGAGAACAATGGGCCTCACTAAAAAGGATTGAAGAGGGAAAAAAAAAAAATAAAAAGTACTTCAGCCTTCATCTTTCACCACTCACATAGAATTTAGCTTTGTTCTTTTAGAACATGGAAGAACAGAGGAGACAATTTGTAACAAAATATTTCCGCTTATTCTTATGTAAATATTTCTAAGTATATTGATAAATTATTTAAAATTAAGACATTATAATCTTGTGAACTGTATGGAGCATGCACATTCTTATGGGAGATAAGTTAGTAGTTTAAAGATACAAATATTTAGATCAGTTTAAGAAAATTTAAAAAAGTAAGAAAGTTAGAAATAGTTTTAATATGTTGAATAAACAGCAATGTGTAGTTTATTATATCAGCCACTAAATAGTATCTAAAGTGTCTAAGTATCTAAATCTATTTTATACATAGAACTATCTATTTTAAGTAATTGATTTTTAATAAACATTTGTATAGTGCTTGTTTTAATGTCAGTTAAATGCCTATTTGACAGTAAACAACAATTACCAATTTACATTTGTAAAGTAGGGCCCCGATCCTGTAAGTGTATCCACATAGATGTATTCTAGTACCAAACTGTCCCCAACAGGACACCACAGAAAACAGAAGAGAGATCATATAAGTCCAAAGGAAACAAAGAACGGTTTTGGTATTATGTTGTTGTTGTTGTTGTTATTATTGTTATTATTATTAGTAGTAATAATTATATTAGTATGATTATTTTATATATTAATATATTAACATATATTAACATAGTAACATATATTAATATATTAATATATTAATGATTTATCATATATATTATATATTATAATAACAATAATAAATTCTTATTCTTCTCCATCTTTTTCTTCTTCTTTTTTGTTTATTTTTATTTTTTATTTTTTTTCCTTGATATCTACCATACATTCTTGCCTGACATTCTTTATCCACTACCTGAGAACAAAAGCTGAAAAATCGTAGGTTGGCTCCTATGGCTTGAATACAAGCTATTACATGTACACCCACTGCCCTCCCCACCCACAAAATCTCTGTATGTTCACTGTTACATGAGTGAGGCTCAGTTCTCAGGTGACACTTTCTGAGTATTTTGTATATATTTATGCCTGCATTTTAGTGGTTACATTCACATCTAGGCCTGTAGATGTAGCCCTCCTTATAGAGCTGCTTCATGTTCATATTTGGTGTGCTTTTTATAAAGGACATACGTTTTCAGTTTCTGATGATATACAAATTTTTAAATAATGCTATTTTGAGACAAATTATTAGAGAGGGTCAAATGAAGAAGAAGAAGGTGAAGGAGAAGGAGAACGACAACAAGTAAGGGTAGCAAAATAACAAGACTCTGAATGAGAGCTGATTTTGAAATTGCTCATCCTTTGCCATGGTACTAATTGGTCTCTATCTAAGAATTTTCAATTAAATATTATATGTTTTTCTGCTGTAGGTTATTGTTATCAATTAGTCATAATAATGACATTTCTAAAGGAGAACTCATCAGTGTGAACACTGAGTAAAGTCATAAAACCAACCCTGCAAAAAATGCCTAAAATTATTCAGTGTTTCAAAAGATATACAAAAAGATATATATATTATATAATATGTAATATATATATCTTTTCATATAATACATATATTATATAATATATACATATATATAAATATAATAATAATATATTATATAATAATATATTATATAATATGTAATATATATATATTTTTTTCCTTAGGTTAGTTATATAACTGCTTGCAAGTCTTGTTGTTGCTGGCACAAATAACCCAATTCAAGATGTTTATGCTTTAAAGCTACCTTAGAAAGGTTAGCCGATGAAATTTTAATGCCATGCAAAACTAACAGAGAGGTGGGAATTCTTTAAAATTATGGAAATAATTTCTTGTTTATCTTTACTCTAGAAGACTACAGTATTTTCATTTATTTTCTGTTCAGGTTTTTAATGCAGATTTAGATAATTAAGTATCACTTTAAGACATATTAAGTAGAAGAAAATAAACTGAAGTTAGTATGTAAAATGCAAAAATATTTTCTAAATATATATGGAACACAGTAGAGGTGTTTGACTCAAGAGTAGATCTTTGATGTAGGCAATCTGTGCCGACATGATGCATGTTACTGGATCATAATATCGTACAGATTAAACTGCTAGTGATCATGTCAATATAAGCATATTTCTCAGATTATGCACTAAAACTTCCTGATTTTCTTTCAGCTGAGTGATGTGCTATATTTATTTAGCATTATTTAGCCCTGTTTAAGCAATAAACAGTGAATTTTATAATACCTTTATACTTTTATTTGTTATTAGGGTTAATTTCATAATGTCTTTGTATGGAAAGTAAGTATATATATTATTAAATTTAATATTTTCGAGTTTTACCTGAAACTTCATTATTCACTGTCTAGATTTTGTTAGACATTCTTAAATGTAATGTTTGAACTATTCTTCACTGAATTTTTAAAATGTTCTGATCACAAAACTGCAAGAGTAAAATGATGTCTAAATACATAAAAGTTGCATGTTGTCTAAACGTCATTAGACTCCTGTTGATCCCCTGTTTACCGTTTACCTGACTCCTATGTTAATCTTTTTTTTTTTTTTTTTCTTCTTTTTGTTATTCCTGGGATGAATGAAAAAATGCCTGAGGTATTGAAAAATTAGTTCAAATTCAGGAGTGTCTATTCAAGAATTCAAATAGACATCAGGCCCTTTTTCGTGATGTAGCTCTAGTGCATCAGTGAGAAAGGCTTGGAGTGATGTTCATTGTGACACATGTTCAATCACATGCAGCTTGAACCCCAAACCATTCTGCTCCCTTCCCCTCTTGTTTTTCACATCAAACAAAAAAAAAAGTAAGAAACTCAAATTATTCACAATCGCTGTTGTCCAAGATTGGCTGAGGGCAGACCTGAACCATGCATATAAAATTATCAATTATCCAAACTGAAAAAAATGTTCCATTGCTATAACTACATAATGTGCTGTGTAACAGTATGTTATGCTACTATTACAATAATAAAGTTACAGTAACAGCCATGCCATGGATATTACTATCAAAAGTGGTCTTAAGCATGGACATCATTTGCAATGTACAGCTGGCCAGAAACAACAATTGCATTTCAAGGGAAAAAAAATATATATATATATATATATATATATACATACAAATATATATATATATATATGTATTTCCTTTGTATTAAAATAAAAAAATAAAAATTCTTTTTTAATATTACATTTTTAATATATATACATACATATATATAATGTATACTTATATATAATAAGTATGCACACACACATTCAACCTACCTGTGAAACTATTTAATAAGTTTCTCTATTCCAGTCCCCACATAGTCACAAATGACCAAATACATCATTATACTGTAATAAGCATTAGTTTTCTTTTCTTAGCTGGTATAACAAGATTCAAAACAAGATTCAAGCACTTGTTTTGCAAATGATGCAATAAGAACTTGAATGAAAATTTCATTTAGATAGACTGTTCCACACGTTACTTTGAAGGGGATGAAAAACAAAAACAAACAAACAAACAACAACGAAAACACACAAATGAACAAACAAAAAAAATTTCCCAAATTCAGTTGTACTGAAAAACATTTTTTTTCTGTGAAACTGAATTTGTGTTAATGAATCATTGTTCTTAAATTATGTTCTTAAGTTATGTTCTTAAAAAATCACGTTAGTTTCAATGTAGTCACTTTTGTACCTTTATAAATTGAACATCCATTAATAGTCTCTAATAATGAATCAAACAATTCATGCAAAGCTAATTATAAAATCAGCCTTTACAATGTAATAATAATGAAGATAGACATAACCACTGTTGGCTTCCATCAGATTCTTTCAATTTGTAAACTAGTGACAATATTCTTATCCTTAAAATTTCAAATTTATAAAATACTTTGCAAAATTTGTCTAGAAAAGAAGTTAATACTTTCGTGATTTCTTTTCGGTATATTTTTAATTTAAACTTACAATAAAAAATGTGTCACTTGTATAGGATTTTATTTAATTACACACTCAGTTCAGTTATACTTAAGAATTTCAGCTTCATTTTGATCCTTGAGCTAGTTTATCTTTTTTTTTTTTTTAGCTGCTTAATGCATGCTTAAACCAGAAATAAAAGGAAAACAACATCAATGACAACAAAATCCACATTATTTACTTCCCAAAGCTTTTAGCTTCAAAGATATATTCTTGTTTAAAGTTCAAAATGTTCTTAATAATTTCAGAAAAATAATTCCTGAACTCCAAATATTAGAAAGTTAATCTTGTGCAAACAGACCTCGACACTAATTTTTTACAATACAGAATCACAGAATCAAAGAATTTCTAGGTTGGAAGAGACCTCAAGATCATCAAGTCCAACCTCTGACCTAACACTAACAGTCCCCACTGAACCATATCCCTAAGCTCTACGACCTAGCTATGATAATAAACTTAATAGGGAGGACTTAAGAGTGTCAATTGGTTTTATCAACAACTAAATACTTATTTAATACTTATTTAATATCTATTTAAGAAAGTTATAGAAAGCAATCTGAGGAGTATTCAGGTTTATTTTGTTTGTTTTGCTTTTGGGCTAGAGACAGGTTGAAAGAAAGAAGGGAGGGCACATATACCAAAAAAAAAAAAATGTTTTAAAAAATCTAACTTTAGTAAAATTACAAAGCCAAATATTTAATTCTGTCATTGAACAGAAGCCCACAAACACTGTCAGATGCTAAGATACATGCTTAATGTCAGAGAAATAATTTAGATAAGTCATCCAGTGACTGGGAGGAACAGGAACAATTCCTTCCCTGTCTGCAAAGGTTTAAAGTCAGAAGACCTATGACAGTGAACAAACCACTGGAAATTATTACTAACTCTAGAGAGATGCTGGGAAAGCATATCTGCTCAGTTAAGTGTCTAAGTAGGAGGAGAATGAAGATTTTAACTTCCTCTTACAAAAGAGAGTTTAAATCATGGGTCTTCCACTTTCTGATCACTAAGTGTATAAATGACAAGTTTCAGTCTTCCTTTCCAATAATTCCTAAAGAACAATTTGTTAGGAGCACTTTTTATGAATCTTGCTGGGGTATTCTAGGTATACTGGCTGTACTCTCTATTGAGTTAGTGCTCTTTGTAGACATAGAGAAGGGTGTCTGTTGCTGCCTGGATGTCTGTTGGCTTCCAGAAGGAAACTTGCTCACAAAGAAGGCCCCTCTCCCCCTTCTCTCCCCATTTCTCTCTTTTACTCTCTCTTTCCCTCCTCCTCTCCCCACAAAGCAAGGTTAAGCTTGGAAGGAAACAGTTCTGAATCAACAGCAGAGTCCTCTGTTTCTATAATGCAAAATAGGGGATACCCAACACAAATAAGTAAAATAATGTGATTCTGATAAAACATTTGTGATGAGAAATTTCGTAAGAAAGAGCTCAATGATATCTTCACCTCTCAAATTAAAAGGATAAATCTGAGTCTAAGTCACAGGTCTGAACTTCCATCTTGTGTAGAAATGCCACCTGTACACATAGAATCAAAAGTAGAATGGGTAGATCAATGTGCTTAAAAGCATAGGGTTTAGATTCAGTTTTGCTGATTTGGATAGGAATTTACACCAGAGAAGATCATTTAAAATAAATATTGTGAGTACAACATTTATTGATCTTCAATCTGTAGAAACACTTGTGTAACTTCTGGTTGTTGATGGAATTATACTGAGACTATGTGCAATGAGTAATACATTCCCTTTTTACTTTTATTATTATTTATATATTGCTGAAAAGCTCTGGTGGAATACCTGTTAGGAAATTATTAACGTTTCATACTCTGGATTTAAATGTCTTGAAACTGATTTTATCCAGATTATAAACCTAGTTCACATCTGTACCTGATTCTTCAGCTGTTCAGCTATTTATTGTTTGTGATGTTAACTACCCCCATACTGGGGACAAGAGTATTTGTAAAAATAGTACAAACACACTCAAAACTAAACAAATAACATGGAAGTCAATATTTACGTGCTTATAAAAATATAACAAATCCAAATAGAATAAATCAAAAGAAAATGCCTTACATTGGGAAAGAGGGTCAGGGACTGTGCATTTGTTTTATTTTTAAGTTTCTTACTTCATTCTGACTTGGTTCTGTTAACATTCATGAAGTACAGAAAATAGAAGTATCAGCCAAAGATAAGAATAATGTTGTTTTGTTTGTTTGCTATAAGGTCTAAATAGGGTAGCATTAAGTAATAGACACCACCACATTAATTTTCTGCAGAAATTATTTACTTGGTTCTGGTGAGGCAGCACTTTGAGCACTGTATTCAGGTTTGGGCCCCTCACTACGAGAAGTATATTGAGGTGCTCGAGAAAGTCCAGAGAAGGGCATTTAAGAAATGGCCTAAAGTCATGCCAGGGGAGGTTTAGATTGGATATTAAGGACTTCTTTACTGACAGGGTTGTTAGGCATTGGAATGGGCTGCCCAGGGAAGTGGTTGAGTCACCATCTCTGGAGGTTTTTAAAAGACGTTTAGATTTAGAGCTTAGTGATATGGTTTAGTGGAGGACTGGTTAGTGTTAGGTCAGAGGTTGGATTAGGTGATCTTGGAGGTCTCTTCCAACCTAGATGATTCTGTGATTTTGTGAATAGTAATAATCCTACTCACTTTTTTTATGATTTTGGTTTCTGTTGCAGACAGTTTGCAAGCCAATTTGAAAGCCAGTTTGAAAGCCAGACATATCATTTAAAGATGGTCTGGAATGCATATATTTTGGTATGGAAATTTTGAATCATGGATTATCTCTTCTAGACTATATTACATTGTGATTTATATTTAGAGAAAAAATAATAATGAAAGAGGACAAATAAATAAAAGATGTGAAACTACATTCACATGAATGATTTTTAATAATCCTCAATAGAAACATAGAGTCAGAGAATGGAAGAGACCTTAAAGTTCATCTAGTTCATCTAGTTTCAACCTCCATGCCATGTGCTGGGAAGGATACATGCCACTAGATCACATCTCCTGAAGCCTCATTCAACTTGGCCTTGAATACCTCCAGGGATGGGGCATCCACAACTTCTCTGGGCAGCCTGTTCCTGTGCCTCACCACTCTCAGAGTCAAGAATTTCTTCATAATATATAATCTTAATATATCTTCTTTAAAAGGATATATATCAACTTTAAAACCATTACCCCTTGACCTCTCAATATGTTTCATGATAAAATAGTTCCTTCCTATTTTTCCTTTAGGCATCCTTTAAATATTGGAAGACTGCTCCCCGAAGCTTTCTTTTCATTAGGCTAAATAACACCAGCTTTCTCAGTTTCTCAGTTTCCTCACAGGAGAGGTGGTGCAGCCCACTGATCCCTTGGGACTTCATTTTGGGACCAGTACTGTTTAATATCTTTATCAATGACATAGACAGTGGGATTGAGTGTACCCTTTGCAAGTTTGCAGATCGTAGAATCATTAAGGTTGGAAAAGACATCTAAGATCATCTAGTCCAACCATCCACCTACCACCAATATTGCCCACTAAACCACGTCTGTCCATCTATCATTTACAGATGACACCAAGCTGAGTGGTGTAGCAGATACAACTGAAGGAAGGGATTCCATACAAAGGGACCTGGACAAGCTTGAGAAGTGGCCCCACGTGAATCTCATGTGGTTCAACTAGTCGAAGTGCAAGGTGCTGCACCTGGGTCAGGGCAATCATAGAATCATTAGGGTTGGAAAAGACCTCCAAGATCATCTGGTCCAACCACCACGCTACTACCAATATGACCCACTAAACCATGTCCTTAAGCAGCACATCCAAACTTTCCTTGAATACCCCATCACGGACAATGATTCCACCACCACCTCACTAGGCAACATGTTTTAATGATTGATTACTCTTTCTCATAAGAAATGTCTCCTAATTTCCAATCTGAACCTCCCCTGGTGCAACTTCAGGACATTCCCTCTAGTCCTATTGCTAGATACCTATGAGAAGAGGCCAACATCTAGCTCCCTACAACTTCCTTTCAGGTAGTTGTAGAGAGCAAAAGTCCCTAATCCTCCTCTTCTCCAGACTAATCAACCCCAGTTCCCTCAGCTGCTACTCATAGGACGTGTGTTCTAGACTCTTCACCAGCTTCATAGCCTTTCTCTGGACACACTCCAGAGCTCCAGGGACATGCTCTTCAGGCCTCTCTTGTAGTGAGGGGCCCAAAACTGAACACAGTACTTGGGGTGAGGCCTCACCAGAGCTGAGCACAGGGGGATGATCACCTCTCTTGTCTTGCTGGCTACATTGTTCCTGATACAATCCAGGATGTTGTTGGCCTTCTTGGCCACCTGGGCACACTTCTGGCTCATTTTCTGGTGAGCATTGACCAACACCCCCAGATCATTTTCCTCCAAACAGCTTTTCAGCCACTTTGCACCAAGCCTGTAACACTTCATGTTTTTTTTTTTTTTTTTTTTTTGTAGCCAAAGTGCAGGACCCGGCACTTAGCAATATTGAACCTCAACCCATTGGCCTCTGCCCATCAATACAACCTATCCAGGCACATCTTCAGGGCCTTCCTACCCTCCAGCAGAATGACACTTCCCCCCAAGTTGGTGTTGTGTTGTCTGCAAATTTACTGAGGGTGTACTCAGTTCCCTCATCCAAATCATCAATAAAGATATTAAAGAGGATGGGCCTCAACACCAACCCCTGGGGAACACTACTTGTGACTAGTCACCAGCTGGATTTCACTCCATTCACTGGGTCCATCCAGCAAGTTTTTATCCCAGCAATGAGTATACCTGTCCAAGTCATGGGCTGCCAGCTTCTCCCAGACATGAATACAGACTGGGACAAGAACTCAGCCTTGAGCCCTCAAAGAGCAGCCCTGCAGAGAAAGAGTTGAGGGTTCTGGTGGATGAAAAGCTCAACATGAGCCACCACTGCATGCTTGCAGCCCAGAAGGTCAACTGCATTCTGGGCTGCATCAACAAAGGCATGGAGAGTCAGTAGAGGGAGGTGACTGTCCTCTGCTCTGCCTTCTCAGTGTTGCATCCAGGTCTGAGGCCCCCACCATGAGAAAGATGTGGACCTGTTAGAGAGGGTTCAGAAGAGGGCCAAAAAAAATGATCAGAGGACTAGAGCACATCTTCTGTGAAGAAAGGCTGAGAGAGCCTGAGAATGTTTATTTTTAGAAAAATCAAGTAATTCAGACTTCATTTTTCCTCCTTATAGAACTGTATTATGCTTCTATAAAATATAAGAAGCTGTTTTGAAATCATCAGTCTGAAACTTATTCAATAAAATTGTAAGTAAATTAGAGTAATTTATTTTGTCAAAACTCTTCGTGGCACATGACCAAGAATTTAAATCATCACAAAATCATAGAATTGTAATATGGCTCAGGTTGGAAGGGACCTTAAAGATCATTTAGTTCCAACCCCCTTGCCTTAGGCATGGATAACACCCACTAGATCAGGTTGCACAGAGTTGCTAACATGGCCTTGAATACCTCCAGGGATGGGGCATCCATAACTTCTCTGGGCAACCTATTCCAGTGCTTCACCACCCTTTGAGTGAAGAATTTCCTCCTAACCTCTGCTCTAAATCTCCCCGCTTTTAGTTTAAAACCATCCCCCCTTACCTGTCATTATCTGATTGAGTAAAGAGTCTCAATCTTTTTTATAAGACCCACTTAAGTACTGAAGAGGCACAATCAGGTCACCCCGGGGCCTTTTCTTCTGTAGGCTGAACATCCTCATCTCTCTCAGACTTTCTACGTAGGAGAGGTGCTCCAGCCATTTGATCATCTTCGTGTACCTACTCTGGATATACTCAGATCAACATCCTTCTTGTACTGGGGGCTCAGACCTGGACAATGTACTCCAAACAGGGCCTCAAAAGGGCAGAGTAGAACCTCCTTTGACCTGCTGGTCACAATTCTTTTGATGCAGCCCAGGATGCAGTCAGCCTTCTGAGCTGCAAGCACACACCAGTGTCTTATGTTGAGCTTTTCGTCCACCAGAACCCTCAACTTTTTCTCTGCAGGGCTGCTCTCAATGAGTTCTTCTCCAGTTTGTACTCATATCCAGGATTGCCCCAGCTCAGATGCAGTTCTTTGCACTTGGACTTGTTGAACATCATTAGGTTCATGTGGGCCCACTTCTCAAGCTTGTCCAGATCCCTTTGGATGTTATCCCTTCTTCCTATGGTATTAACTGCACCACTCAGCTTGGTGTCATCTTCAAATTTGCTGAGGGTGCACTCAATCCCATCATCTATATCCCTGATAAAGATATTAAACTGTACCAGTCCACGGACAAACCGTGGAGGGACACCACTTATCACCAGCTTCCACTTGGACAGAGAGCTATTAACCCTTTCAGTAAAGAAGTTCTTCCAAATATCCAACCTAAAACATCCCTTGAACAACTTTAGCCCATTCCCCCTTGTCCTGTCACCAGGCACGTGGGAGAATAGACCATCCCCCACCTTGCTACAGCCTCCTTTAAGGTACCTGTAGAGAGAGCGATAAGGTCACCCCTCAGCCTGCTTTTCTCCAGGCTGAACAACCCCAGCTCCCTCGGACGCTCTTCATAAGACTTGTTCTCCAGACCCCTCACCAGCTTCATTGCCCTTCTCTGGACTTGCTCAAGCACCTTGATGTCCTTCTTGTAGCGAGGGGCCCAAAACTGAACACAGTACTCAAAGTGCAGTCTCACCAGAGCCAAATACATGGGGACAATCACTTCCCTAGACCTGCTGGCTACACTGCTTCTTATTCAAGCCAGGATGCTGTTGACTTTCTTGGCCACCTGAGCACACTGCTGGCTCATACTCAGCTGACTATCCACCAATACTCCCAGGTCCTTCTCCACCAGGAAGCTTTCTAACTACTCATCTCCCAGCCTGTAGTGCTGCTTGGGGTTGTTGTGCTCCAGGCACAGGACCCAGCACTTGCCCTTGTTGAACTTCATACAGTTGACCTCAGCCCATCAGTCCAGCCTATCCAGATCCTAAATGTGATCTATCCCACCACATTTCCGTGATAGCAATCAGGCCACATTTGTTTAATTGCACAATGGTTTCTAATTCGTCTCACTTGTTTCCCATTCCAAATGCATTGGTGTAGAGGCACTTCAGCTGGGCAATTAGTAGTATCATGTTTCCAGAACCCTTCCTGATTACATCGGACAATTCACAAGTATTTCTCTACCGTTACTTAGAGAGACAGTATTGTTGGGTATGCTTCACTCAGAGGTGCATCCTCTTCCCCCCCCACATCTAGTTTAAAGCCCTCCTCATAAGCCTAGACAGCTTAGCACCCAGAACACTCTTGCACCACCTGTTCATCTGTGCCACGTCTGGCATCAACATGGCCTGTCTTTCAAAAGTTTGTCCAAGGACATAGAACCCAAAACCTTGGGCATGGCACCAGCCTCACAGACAGTCATTCACTTGGCTCATTCATCTCCTTCTTCCTGGGTCCCAGTCACTAAATGGGAAGACAGAGGAGAACACTACCTTCATTCCTGATCCCTTCAACATCTTTCCAAGGAACATAAAATCCTTTTTCATTTTTCGGAGTTTCCTTGTTACAGTTTCCTTTGATCCTACTTGAAAAAGAAGGAAGGGGTGGTAGTCTTTGGGACCCACCAGACTCAGTAGCCTCTTCGTAATATCATGAATATGGGCCCCAGGCAGGCAGCAAACCTGTCTAGAGAGATCATCTGGATGGCAAGTGGGAGCCTCAGTGCATCTCAGAGAGGAGTCTCCAATGGCTAACACCCTTCACACCTTCTTTGTGTCACTGGTTTTGATGCAGTGGGGAGACTGAGCCAACTTTGTGTGGCTGGCCTTTCTGAGGTCTTTACTTGTTCTCTGGGAGTCTCCTCTCTCCTGCTCTAGAATATCAAATCTATTACACTGGGGCACTTCAGAAGCAAGGGGGAGACTTCTACACCAGCTCTGATCAGAGACAAGGGTCTATTCTCCCTTGTTCTGTGAGTCTTTCAGATGTGCTCATTCAGGGCTGCAAGCCTGTTTACCTACCACTTGCCTGGACTTAAGTCAGGGCTGTTGCTTGGACCGTACTGGCATATAATACCACTTGTCAATCTCCCACTCACGTTCCCAAATGATAAGTCTGGTGAGCTCCTCTCACAACAGAGCATCAAGCTGGGCACACCTACACCCATGACACCCACCTCTACCTTCAGGACCTAAGGGGATTTCCAGAGACAGGAGTTCCCCAGAACTGAGGGTCTGGGCAACTCTTTTGATCCTTGTGAGACCTGTTTAGGTATCAGCATCTGCCCAAGGAGGTTGCAGCTGCTCAGTCTGGGTTTCAGTCTCAGACCAGCAGTCTCTGTGGGTGGACACCTTTTCTATCACAGTAGAAGGACCTTCCTTTCCTGATCATAGAATACAAACTGACCTACTCTGTGCCCTCCCTGCATGCACTGCCATACCATGCCACATTTACCCACTCTTTGCTGTGCTTCTGGTCACTCACACTCCCCAGGGGCTGCCTTTGTATGACAGATGACAGATGGGGGTGCCTCTGGCTCTGCCTTGTCAGCCACTCTTGTGAGGGCTGCCAGGTCCTTTCAGCTCCTTCAGCTGCCTCAAAGGGATTTCAATGTAGGGAAGCCCCCTTTTATGTTTATACCTGATTTAAGGCATCCTTTCTTTTTTGCCTCATTAAACTAACAGCAATCTAATTCAGATTATAGCTATTCTGTTCAGACGGAAGTTTTGTTAGAGATGTATGTGTGCACTATAATACAATCTATAGCAATAATGCTCAGTATTTATATTCTGTAGTTACTTGCTTTTTCAAGTTGGCTTCCCCAAACAGAGGACATTAACTTCGCAAAGGAAAAGAAAATGGTGAGGTAAAGAAGTCATTGTTCCTCCTGGGGAAAGGAGGATCACTGTTAAATGATAATACAATTGCTTTGGAAACAAATAGAAGTTTGGGGTTCTTTAATATTCCCTGAAATATGCATATAACTTTTATCTTGTCCTGTATTACTCAGTCAAGACTACTGATATTTTGTACAAGAAATGGATGAAGAATGCCTACGACAAACACTCTTATAAAAGCAATGTATAACCAGAAGCACTGCTGTAGGTCCACGTTGGTATTTTTAAAAGAAATCTGCCAATTGTAATTCTGGACAGCTTAAATATCGTATGTTATTAGCATATTCCAAATAGAATTATTGTCATATACTAATTCCCTTTTTTTCTAACCCATAATTTGTAAAAACTGTTAGCTGGTATTAAAAGGTGTTGTCAGCTTCTTACTGGATGTTGGCATCAAGTTCTGTATGAAGTCCCAAAGAAGCCATTTTCTCATGTTCACCCTGAAGGAAAGAAGGAAATGGAGGTAAAAAATGTAACTGAAATCCTCAAAGATCCTTTGATTTCAGATAAGCCTGGCAAAATGGTTGAGGGTGATACTGTGAAGAGCTGTGAAGAGAATGGATGATGTGGTGAAAGCTGGTGTGGAGATGTCTAATAATCACCTGAAGCAGCTCAGTAAGTTTAATTTGTGAGATGATGCAATTTATCTAATTTTACCTGAAGCAAATTAAAAAGCACTTACATGTTATTTTACTGGGAGAATATGTGTGGATGATGTTAACAAATTCTGTTACCAATATAAGAACTTGACAAGGCTTTTTGCGAACAGACTGGGGTAGGTGGTCACAGGTACGTATGGTGGAGTCTTGACTGCAGTGAAGGTAAAGCCCTTCCTCATTATCTAGGGTGAGTAGTTTTGATTTCCTGAAGGAATTTTCCAAAGCCTGCACTGAAAATGAAAGAACTGAGTAATAAATTTATACTCCCTAGCATTTATGTGCCAATATTTTTGAAAACCTTTGTTTTCTAAGTAGTTTATCTTTTGACGGGAAATTGTGGTTTAACCTGGGAAATAGCTAAATAGCATTTGTTCGCTCGCTCCTGCTCCTACCCCCACCCCTGCAGTGGGATGGGGAATAAAATTGAAAAGTGTAAAAATTCACAGGCTGAGATAAAGACAGCTTAATAAAAAACAGGAGAAAAAATAGAAAGGAAATAAGTAAATAGATAAATAATAATAATAAGAAGAAGAACAAAAGAACAAACAAAGCAAGTAATTCAGGTTGCAATTGCTCACCACCAGCTGACTGATACTCAGCTAGTACCCGAGCAACAGTGCTTCTCCCCTTCTCCCCTTCCCTCCTCCCCCCCCCCCCAACCTCCAACTCCCTCCAGTTTTATTGTCCAGCATAACACCTGGTGTTATGGGTTATCCCTTTGTCCAATTTGGGTCACCTGGCTGTGTCCCCTCCTATCTTCTTGTGCACACCCAGCCTCCTTACTGGCAGGGCAACTTAAGAAGCAGAAGAGTCAACTCTACGCAAGCAATGTTCTACAACAACTAAAACATCAGCATGTTATCAACATACATGTAATTCTCATCCAAAATAGAAAACATAGCACTATACCAACTACTAGGAAGAAATTTATAAATATACATCTCAGAATGAATTCTGAACTAAAATATCAAAATTCCTAATTCTTCTAAAGAGATGGTATTTTTGGTTAAAAGCCCTAGTTGTAGAACCCCAAATAGTACCAAAACAATAATTATTTAATAAAAGAGAAGTTGTCCTGTTCTTATTATCTTTCACATGTCCAATTCCTTCTTCTGGAGTTAGTAGTTGTTTCCATTTATTGCTGGTTTTGTGTTTGCCTTTATTTTTTCCCAAAAAATACTTTGATAACAATACAGGTGAAAGAGTTCCTCTTGCTCCTTATTGTGCATAATCTGTGATTTACATTCATTTTGTCTTATTTTCAATGTGCTATATTTATCTAAGATCTAGAAGTTACCCTGTTGTTCTTTTTACCTCTCCAGTTACAAAAGCACTTTACATCTTTTGTATCCATTCAGACCAGTAAGTGAAATGTCTGATATTGAGGCCCCAGAAGCAGCTGTGTAATTTAATGTCAGCCAGCCTTTCTTCTGATATATCATATTCGGCTAAAGAGGGAAATACATTACTCTAAAGATACATTATCCTTTCCTCTCATCTGCTGAATACAGCTCTTATACTGGTAAGGAATTATCTGGTACACAGAGTACAAGGTAATAACAATTTAAAGAGAAACTATTTTATCACATAGAAAACCTCATAACCTGAGAGTCAGTCATGGTTAGAAACATTTTAATGTAAACAGAATGTTTGCAACAGCCTATACTCAATTTTGAATGAATAGATGTGAAAAACCCTGTTCCTAGCAGAGAGTTTCTTAACATTTTTCTCACAACTCAATGATTTTGTGAATTTTCCCCTTCTTGGTAATAGTGTTGTATAAGATCAGGAACATTTTGTCTGAGATAATATGAATAACTTGTTGAAAGTTTATTTTATTTTATTTTATTTATAATTTTTAAACCCCTGAGCTACAGGACTTTGTAGCTTTAAATCTCTATTAGGTTTTACATTTCTTACTTAAGAAACTTTCTCTTATACTGCATCTGTCCTTACTATATATTGTAATAGAAATGTGGAGAAACTAGTTAAAACAAGAACTTGTAACAATTTAGGGAAAAAAAATAATAATAAAGGAATGCAATTCAGCCAAAGTTAACTTACAAAGCTGAGTCACATTTATTTGACTACTTGGTGTGTGCAGTGCCAAGATATCATGTCTCAGTAATAAGAAACTCATAAGATGAAAAATGTAACATATCAGAGAAGAAATGCAGAAGGTATATAACTTGCTAAATATCATGCCTATTTCTGTTGACAAAACCCAGGTTTTGAAGTTTTCTAGCTTCCAGACTGCTGGCCCATTCACTGAATGACAATGTTTCCCATTAGATATTGAGTCCATTCTCTATTAAACAAGATGGTATACTTATAAAATGATTTACTCTCTATAAATGCTTTTGGGATGAAACATGCTCATTAGTACGCAGAAATGTTATAACATTGTTTGAAGTTTATTTTTATTTTTTTCTCTGTAACTGCAGACAATCTGAACCACCTATCCACTCACCTGCTTCAGAAGTACTTTCCTGTAGTCAGAGTGATACTTGCTAAATCTCTGGTGTTTTGGATAGAAAAGGTTGTAAAAGTGTAGAAAGTAAACTATATATTTTATTATTTTTATTGAATTTTTTACGAATAATGAAATGCATTTTGAATAAATAGTGCTGCCTTATGTCCTACAAACTACTTCTGGAAACTGAAATAATAAATCTCATAAAATGTATATTAAAATAGTAAACTGCATATTTGTAAGACATCCTCATTTATTTTCACAAAAATCTTCGTAGAAGCAGAGGAGTGTTTGCCAAGGAGTCAATCAGGTGAGTCCATATGTTATTGATTCCACTATTGCTCTGTCTCATTTAAAAATAGCATCAAAACTATAAAGTGTAAAGCCTTGTACTTTAATGTGCTTTAAATCCATTTCTTTTATGCTCTACCATCTGTGGCAAAAAGGAATACAAAGGCTTCTTGGGTCATTGAATTGTTGAGGTCAGTGTTTGAGGTCCTGTTCTAGATTCTGACATCTTTGTCTACTCAAAGCTGAGTCATTTTCTGGTTGTAAGTAGCAAGGTTATGCATTTATGATGGGTTTATTTAAGGGAAATCATATCTTGTTAAATAGACAGTAATTAAACAGAGAACTTACGGGTGAGCTTGTCATGACGATTGATTTGCCAGACAGCAAAGCAGCAATATTGACTACGTAGGCTACATATGCATCTCTTTAGTCTCATTATATAAACACACATGTACAATAGGGCAGGAAAATTTGGGTTTTGTCACAAGATCCAGATGCAGGGGGGACAGCCTCATATTTCTGATGTCTCATAATCTGCATTTTGCCAACCATTGCAGCTTTGACAAACAGTTAATGTTGGACATAAAAATTTACTTCAGTTTTTTTCCCATAAATCAATATGAATCCACATTCCTGAAAAGAGTTTGGAAAACTCAGTAGATATTTCAAGCTACATGAGACCTATATCTCAGCATCAAGGACTGTTTTACTACTAACCAGTTAACTGTTTACTTCTTAACATGGATTCTTAAAGACTTTACAGATCAAGCAAGACTGAAAAGTAGGAAAATATGTAGTTTTATTTTTACAATTTTGTCTTTAAATCAAAAGAATTTAACAGTTCAAATGACCTGAAATTTTCGGTTATAATATCCTTTGCATTTCTTCACAACACCTTTAAGCTACACATAATATGCAGTGATAACAAATCCAAATTTGCTGGACCACTAAAAAACAAGCAAATGATATTCTATAATAAAGATAACCAGTTATGTTTTGCTTCTCACTTCATCAGGAAGTTTATTAGATACTTTCTTTCTTTCCCTTTTCTTTTTACTGAACTGTTGCTTAGTTTTGAGATTTAGCTAAATTACAGACTAACATGAGTTTTGCATTGTGTAAGTATCTAACACTAGGAAAAGTTTATATATGCTTTACAATATAAAACATATAATGATGATAATACTATGATAATACTGCAAACTAACAGTGCTGCTTATGAGGGGAAAAAAAAAAAAAAAAAAAAAAAAGAGAGAGAGAGAGAAAAGTAAACCTAAAATAAAACCATCAGTAACTCAAATATGAAGTGTAAAACTCATTTCTGTCCATTTTATATTGTGAATGTTTTGTGCAATGCAGAGATGGAGATTGTAACCACCTTGCCTGATTTTACACCTGCTAGAATGTCTTGGGTTTGAAATTAAGATGCATTTTGAATATTTTGTGTATGTTATGATAAAATTTTCCAAAGGTAATAGAGTCAATGCCATAAGGAACTGTGAGACTCAAAGAGACATCTTTAATAAAAGCTACTACTTGAGCTTCTAAACCATGTGTTTGTAAGGATTCCAGTTCTGCGTCATTAACAATTGATTTTTAACATAACCTGTGACAGAAAATGTTCTTTGAGCACAAAGCTTTGATAAAAGCTTGACAAGAAAATATTTGTATTCTCATATTTTATTATTTGTTATTATTATTTAAGAGAAAACCCTGATTAAGAAACCAGAAATCTCAAAGTTTAAAATTCACATATATATTTACATACCTATGTATATGTACATACGCATGTATGTATATTTGCACACACATATATCAATGCATAAATACATAAACAAGACCTTGACTAATTTTTCAAATATGCACTCTAAGCAAATTTATTCTTATTAATAAGGTAGTTAATACTGTCTGTAAATGGGAAGAAAGTGAAACAGAGTGGCTGAAAAAAATCATCATTAGCATCCTTTTTCACACTCCTTCAAGATTTCTATTAACATGACTTTTTAAATGGTAATCTACATGTATTTTCAGCAAAGGTTCCTAAGATTCTGACTGCATGTGAACCATGGATATTTTTCATTTTTGTTACCATTCACAGATGAAGAGTTAAAACAAATTGGTCATCCCGGTTAGGTGGAAATGTCCATATCCAGACAATTTTATTTGCAGCTGGACAAGGAGTTCCCTCTGAAATGTCTTTTCAGATGTGCTATGTTTTAATTACATGCAAAGATCTTCAGAAATGTAGTGTCACTGACATTATTGAGCCATATTGATCATGTGTACTTGCAAAGGAACAAAAAAGAAACAGATTACTGGAATTCATTAATCAGATTTTTGTTATTGATGAAAGCAGAGAAGCCTCTATATAGAGCAGAAGAGGTACTTGTGACTTCTATACAACACAGATAAGAATAAAGAAATGTGGGAACAAGTGAGCAAAAGATAAGAAAAAAAATGTTGCTGATACCTGATAGTTAAAGAACAAACTGTTCATTCCAGCAAGTGAATGTAGTAATCACTAATATTCAATAATATTAGTGATTAATCAATAATGAAGTAATCACTTTGGTTATTGACAGTCAGGCAATCTTCTCTTGCAGCAGCAGGTGTGCAAGAGATGTATTTAGATGGAAACATAAGCTGCGGTAGCTCTGGAGGAAAACCATTGACAGATAAGCTTTAGAGTATTTTCAATAAATAATCTCTGTCAGCCCTTTCCATGCACTGCTGTATCTATTAAGGATTGTTCTTCATAGGCAAGAAATTTAAAGGATCATATTTCATGTTATTGTTTTTTGAGCACCTAAAAATATTAGAGTAGCAGTACTGGGTCATTACCATGGTCCCTCTATCTTGGAGTTATGTTCCTAAAAGTGATCAGTAACAGTTCCTTAGTACAGTGACAGGGCTCGTTTCCTAGTAAATTCTTTCAGTTTGAAGAAAGTTGAGCTAGAGGAATACAGTTCATTTGAGGTTTTGAATTAAATCTCTTTGGCTTTGTTTCCTGAAAGCAAATGTCTGAGGGTTGACACCTTAGCACAAGTGTGTGATTCAAAGTTTGTACTTCATTACAAATGACAATTATACTGCTCTATAATTTTACTAACTGTGGCTATCTATTCATCCAATCAAGTGATATAAGCAATTCTACTCTACTTTTTTTGACCAAATATTATAAGCAACATATCCTTAGCATAATTAAATCTAGTCTTTTTAAGAACATAAATGAATATTAGTAGAATTAATTTGCATAATGAACTTTAAGAAAGTTGTGATCACTAGGATGTAACAAAAATAAAAACAAATCCTAAATTCATTGAATAAATTATTCATTACTTTTTTTTTTCCTCCTAATTATTCATTCAGCTCTGAATGTAACAAGTAACAAGCCTCCTGTTCACCATTTTTATTTGTTCTAGAAAGCTGGTGAAAGTCTTCTCTCACTTTTGTGCAAGGTTGCCGCTACAATTAGTTTTTAAGCTGTTAATTTCTGTCTTGGTAGATTACTTATTTGATAAAGATTTCTTCTTTTGGTAGACAGCAGTTCATTCATTTTATTTAAATCTGTTCTCTGTCAATGTTTTCAGGTGTGATTCTAGTCCTATTTCTGCCTGGAAAACAAGATACACAAAGGAGCCTGTTCTTTTCTGGGGAAGTTATTCTCTGTTCCATGCTCTTTTTTTTTTTTTTTTTTTTTTTTTTTCATGGAGTACAGAGTCCACATCAAATCTAATACATATTATGACTTTGTAATATTTCCCTTAATTGGAAATCCCCTTGGGTGTTTTCCTTATTCTAATAACTGCTTATGGGATTCTTGCACTACACTGGGTAGCTAAGCAAAAGATGGACATGGAAAACTTTTCCAGAAATATCAACTGTGTGATATTTGTTGTTATGGTACATATCTGGTACATATACCATATATGATACATACCAGCCTGCTACACTTCATGTTACAACATATATTGTAAATCATGAAATCCTTCTATAATTCGTCTGTTTGAAGCTGCAAGGAATGCATCAAGTTTCTGACATTAATAGACACTAGCTTGAGCTTTTACAAAGACACCTGAGAAAATCTTAAACTGAACTGTGTCCGTTATGAGCTTTCTATCTTTTCTATTAAAAGGTTAATGAAGTGGCTTAGCAAAATATGGATTTATTGGAGAGAGAAAGTAAACAACAACAACAAATAGAACCAAGATTATATAGAATAACTAACTGTTCCTTTTCTTAATAAATAAAAAAATAAATAAAAAATATATATGTATATAGTCACTTGAATGTTCTGTAGCTTCTTTGTAGGACATGTACTTAGCTATTACTTGTCTGTGACATCCTATATAGTCTTTGTAGCACCCTAAGGATTTGTCATTTCTCTTGCTGAGTACAAAGGCTTTACTGAAGCCAAGGCTGACACTTAAATGTGTAATAGTGACCATCTCCTAACCTTTCCCTCCTACTAGCTGCTCCTGTTATTTATCAAATTATTTTTGCTATGGAACTTACAGATACTTACAAGACTACACACAATACTTGGGTCCCAAAAGATATTTTTTTTTATTTCTCTCTCCTACCTTTGTATTTGATTTACTTTGATCAAATGATTCATTTATCACAGGAACAAAGTTGATTTTCACAAGCTTTAAAAGTTTTGAAAATACTGTAATTCTGGATAATTTTCTTTCAACCATTTTAACAGAAGTGCCCAAGTGCCCAAGACTTGATGAAATATACACTCAAATTCAGTGAGCTGCAAAAATGTAACTTGCTTTTTCTCTACCAGGTATCTTTCCTTCTGAACACTCCCTTTGGGAGCAGGAGGGCAGAATCTCCTAGGGAAATTGAATTTAGCAAAATAGGTGTTTCAAGAAGCCTCAGGAACCCAGTGCAAGTGCCCTTATCACAGGTACTATTGATTAAGCAGAGAGGAGTAGAGTAAAAGTCCTTGGGGTTTTGTATTCCTATCTTTCCTTTAGACTTTAATTTGACCTAGAGGACCAACTGTCTTTTAGTTCCTTTCTTGTATTGACTGCAGCTCTTCCTTGTTTCTGGTTTCCTTAAAGGTCACTTTAATTTTAAATCAGAAATATGACATGTATGCTAATGTTTGTCTTACAAATTAAAACTATGAAAAAAAAAAATAATACTGGAAGCTTTGTGATTTGAGTGAACTGTTTAGAGATTATAGAGTCAAAAATGGCAGTCATAAAGATTTTCAACATCAGCCCTAAATATCAGTCATGATGAATTTGAAAAGTAACTGTAATACGTAGATAATATTTGGAAAGTAAGTATAGCTTTATTTAAAAGAAAACAAATACTGAAAATCAATTCTTCACTACAAGTTACAGATCCATTTAAAAAAACAGCGCCACCACTCATGAGGCATAGTCTCAGAATAGTGGTAGTGTTAAAAATCTTAGCTAAAAAAATTGCAGTTATCAAAACACTTTTTTTTTTTTCTTGAATCTCTGTCCCCTGTAAGTATCTTTTTTTGATTCACATTAAAACTCACATAAAATTCCTGTCCTGCTTCATATGTGCATGTTGATTTTCAGGAAGCTAAGTTTTGTTTTGGCAAGAGCAGACACTTCATGGTCAGTGACAGTAGGCGGGTATAAGTGAAAGTCTTGTCTACGCCTTCACCATGGAAGAGATTAATATCCTTCCAGACTTACTAGATACTCCCTAACACACACACCATCATAAAAATTACTTTAAACGTGTAGTCAAACATACTGACTGCAATTTAACTTCCTCATATTCAGCAGCACTAAAGCACAGGAAATAACAATATGCTCAAACAGCCCAAAGGCCTGCAAATTTTGCAGATGTTCCAGAATATAGTGCATATTAGAAAGACAATAGTAAAGATAAATTTAGCTGTCTTCCCTAGCTTCCCTCAGTGCAAACACTGGAAACATAGGTCAATGCCCATTTCCTCCCTATCATGCTCAGCTCCACAAATAAACATTCCAAAGGTAGAGTAACCACTTAGGAATTTGAAAGCAAATAAAATGTTAAACTGAAGAAGGGAACAGGCCCTTGTCTGAAAGACAAGTTGATTATC